>NC_045727.1:17224206-17253441 GCF_009834535.1 Camelus ferus
ATAAGGTGAGCAGAGCCAGGAGAATCAGATAGAAATGGGGCCAGAGTGAGCCATCTCTGGAGCTCATGTTATTTTGGAAAACACATTTCCTCATTGTGAAATCACTGACATAGAGTTTTCTCTTACTTGCAGTTGAAAACATCTTGGTGATACAATTATTCTATGTAATACATTCATCTGTTTCCATGAACATGAATAGAAAAGGAACTGACCACTTTTTCACTTGAAACGGAACATCTCTCTATGTGAATAAATATAGATCTAGATCATTCCAGGCACATGGAAGAGCAGGTGGAAGCCCTGGGGTGGGAATGAGCATGCTTAGGCAAAGAAGACAAAGGATGCAGTGGAGACTGGAACACAGTGAGTGTTTTAAGGCTCCTCCTGTCCATAAACTTCCTAGAAACCCAGGAGAGTTTTGATTTGTCTCTTACCTTCTATTCCCACCTTCTATCCATCAGCAAGTATTTTTAATTTACTGTGGTAATAGCCACATAACACTCGCCATTCTAACATTTTAAAGTGGACAATTCAGTGGCATTAGTAAGTTCACAATGTCTTGAAACCCGCACCACTGTTTGGTTTCAGAACACTTCTCCTCAAAAGGAAACCTTGTATCCATTAAGCACTCACTCCCCATTTCCCACTTTCGTCACCTTTTGGCAATCACTAATCTGCTTTCTGTCCCTGTGAGTTTGCCTGTTCTGGAGATTTCATGTAAATGGACTGATACAACATGTTGCCTTTGTGTCCAGCTTCCTGTGACATACCATTATATTTGAGATTCATACATGCTGTAGCATGTATCAGTACTTCATTCCTTTTTATGGCTTAATAATATTTCATTGTATGGACATACCACTTTTGTTTATCCATTTATAGCTGATGGATGTTTGGATTGTTCCCACCTTTTGGCTGTTGTGAATGGTGCCGCTATAAATAGTGCTGTACACTTTGGTGTACAAGTTTTTGTGTGGACAGATATCTTATTTAACTTGGGTATCCACCCAGGAGAGTAATTGCTGGGTGCTATAGACTGAGTGTTTATGTTTCCCCAGACTTATATGTTGACACGTGATCCACAATGTGACAGTATTTGGAGATGAAGCTTTGGGAAGTGATTAAGTCAGGAGGATGGCGGTCCTCATGAATGGGATTAGTGCTCTTTCAAAGAAACCCTGGAGAACTCTCTTGCCCCTTCCACCATATGAAGACACAGCCAGAAGGTAGCCATCTATGAATCATGATGTGGGCTCTCACCAGACACTGAATCTGCCATCGCCTTGATCTTGGACTTTCTAGCCTTCTGAACCGTGAGAAACAAATTTCTGTTGCTGACACAACAGTATAAACTAAGTATACTTCAATTTAAAAAGATTTAAAAAAATAAATAAAAATAAATAATTTTTGTTGTTTATAAGCCACTCAGGCGATGGTATTTCATTCTAACAGTCGAAACTAAGACATGGTCATATGGTCATATGGTCATTCTCTGTTTAACATTTTGAGGAACCTCCCCTATTCTTTTCCATAGTGTCTGCAACATTTTGCATTCCTGCCACTAACATAAGAGGCTATCAATTTTCCCACATCCTTGCCAAAACCTATTTTCCTTTCTTAAGATTACAGTCATCCTAGTGGATGTGAAGTGGTATCTCACTGTGATTTTGAATTGCATTTCCCTGATGACTAATGATGTTGAACAGCTTTTCGTACGCTTGTGAGCCACTTGTGTAACTTCTTTGGAGAAGTTCTATTCCAGGCTTTTGCTCATTTTAAACCTGAATTATTTGTCTTCTTATTGGTGAGGTTATACAAATGATGTATTTTGGATAGCAGACTCTGATTACATATACAGTTTGCAAATGTCTTCTTCCATTCTGCGTCTTTTTCTCTTCTTGATAGTGGCCCTACTTGAGATAGCGCAAAAAGTTTTACAGAGTCAGTTTATGTGTTTTTTCTTTTGTGCTTGTGCTTTTGTTGTCATATCTAAGCTATCATGTCCGAAACCAATGTTATGACTATTTGCCCCTTATTTTCTTCTAAGGGTTTTATAATTACAGCTCTTACATGTGTCTCCAATACATTTTGAGTTAATTTTATATACGGTGTGAGGTAAGGGTCCAACTTCATTTGCATGTGGATATCCAAGTTGTTCTGGGACCATTTGTCATTGAATGTTTCCCCCATTGGATGGTCTTGGCAGCCTCTTGAAAATCAATTGATCATAGACGTATGGGCTCATTTCTGGACCCTTCATTTTATTGATTTGCTCTGTATAGCCATCCTCATTCCAGTACCTCCATTTTGGTAGCTGTAGGGAAGTGTGAATCTTTCCAATTTTGTTCTTTTTTTTCAAGGACTGTTTTGGCTCTTTGGGAGCTCTTGAAGTTCCATATGAATTTTTGGATCAGTTTTTCCACTTCTGCAAAAATGGTGTTGGAATTTCCCTAAGGATTGCCTTGAATCTGTAGACCGTTTGGGGGAGCATTGCTGAAGTTTATAAAGCGGGTTCACAGTCCTCATGGATCCTCACATTGTCCTTGTGAGGCAAGTGTTACAATCAGTGTTTCCCACTCTACACACAAGGAAATGGAAGTCAATGAATTAGGGTAACAGAGCCCAAAGTCTGACTGCCAGGAGGCGGCAGATCCAGGGAGGGCATGAAAACAAAAGGAACAACACACGCAGGGCTCAGAGGTGACAACCAGTAAGATGTATTTGTCAAACTGCCACATTCAGTAAATTGAGTGTCCGGTGTGGGAATATTGAGGTGGCTGAGAAAGCTCTGGGGTCCACTAAGGGAGGCAGCATCCCATAGTGGTTAAGACCACAGGCTCTGGTTGGACATACACACGACTGAACTTCAACTCAGCTACTCACCAGCTGTGTGACCTTGATCATATCCTTTAACCTTTCTGAACTTCACTTCCCACATTTATAAAACGAGGCAATAATGATCAATATAAACTTGTTGTGAGAATGCAGTGGATGCCAAGTGCTATTTTTGGCACGCAGAAGATGCTCAAGAAATAATGGTCTCTAGTCGGCAGACTTCAAAATCTGATTGGCTTAGCCTAGCCAATGAATTGATTCTATCCTGGGTCAGGTGAGCACGCCTGCTCCAGTCAGCTGTAGCCAGAGGGCTGAAGCTATTTGGCGTAAACATGGCTATGGAAGAATGAAGAGTATGCAGCTCATGGCATATGGCTATGCATGAGGCCAGAGTAGGTGGGAGAGAAAAGGGTTCCTCCCAGATGACCCATGAGGGCTCCAGGATGTCCCCGCTCAGGTGGTCCTGGTTCCTGTTCACAGCCATTGCCCTCTGAACATCATTCCTTATTCTGTAAGCCTCAGTTTTCTCATCTGGAAAATGGGGGAGGTGTTCATTCTACTTGTCTATCTCCCAGTGCACCTGTGAGGATCAGAATCAAATGACATCGTGTTTGTGGAGACCTTGGTGTAAAAGCCACCTACGTACACAGGATCGTTAATTACTGAGGAAGTTACTGAGCTGCCAACACAGATATTAGCCAAGGCTCTCGGGACAGAAAAGACACTCACTCTGAGTCACTTAAGTTGATGGGAAAATTTGGGGGGAATTTTATAGAAAACAAGGGCAAGTGGAACAGCACCTCTGGCTGTGTGAGGGTCGATTTTCTCTTCCTGTGTGTGGCTCTTTTTTTCCTCTGCCGATACGTCTCTCTGTCTTTACTGCTGTGTGGGAGGGAGACTTGCTGTGAACCGTGCACTCTTTCCAGCAGTGTGCTTGGAAAAAATTGTTATGAACGTATGTTACCTTTTCACAAAATAGAAAATGCTAAAGATAATAATAAATATTATGGGGTGGGGTCTCAGACGGAACCGGAAGCACCTACCTGTTCTGTGAATCTTGCCTCCTTGTGAATCTTGCCTCCTTGTGAATCTGCGCCTTCTCCAGGAAGCCCCGGTTTCTTCTTTTGGAGAGCAGGATCAGAACCCAAGGTCTGGGCACTAGGAGTCTCCCATCTGGCCTCATCCTGCCTCCTTTTCTCCACATTCCCTTCGAGGCTTTGGGTTTCCAGTGTCCTGCAGAAATGAGAGGGGGGTTTGTGTTAGAAACCTAGAGCTGAGCAGTAGCAGGGTCTGGGATGCAGGAACCCAAGCCCAAGCTGCTTCTTAAGCAAACTATTCTTTCAGGTCAGCTTTTGCTTCCTAGACTCTAGGAGTGTGGCTCCTGAACCAGAGGAAATTGAGCTGCTTGATGGCCGGCTTGTTCTCTGTCCAACAAAGTCCTGGGCAGGTGATGAGGGGACCTAATGGCAAGGCTGCTCCTTGCTGTACCCCCGGCAGAAGCACAGCCACCAGGACTAAAGGCAGGAGGCTACATCTAAGCACAGCCTTGTTTTGGTGTCACCAGGCCCTCTACTTGCGACAAGGGGGCTCTACCTGGTGGCGCCTCTGGGTTCTGACTTCAGGGAGGGGCAGCCATGTCTGCAAACTCGGGGTAATTCTTAGTGCTGTGTCCCGTGGTCACCATGGGGGTGCTTGGGCGAGGGGGGCCCCAGGTGTTCAGGCCCACGCTTCCCCCCATAGCAATTTGTGGTGCTTGGGACCCTACTCATTTCTGCTGTAATAGTGAGTGCTACAAAGGGGCAGCTCAGATCTGGGGAAAGAAAACCCTACAAGAAGTACCATCACATACTCAAGAATCTCATCACCAGGGGACCCACGTCATTGACAGTTGGATGTACTGCCTTAATGGCTTATTTCCAGGGAAGCCCCCCTCACTCTGCCCCACTATTCACAGGAAAGAGGGAGTCCTTAAGAATTCTTGGGCTGAAAGTGTTCTCTGAACAACTTAATTTTGAAGCGCAAAAGACAGTTTGGGGAAGATACGTGGGCCTCTAAAAGATCTCAATTAATATGGGATTTGAAGGCTCAAAGAGGTGACCCTATGAAATCAGGAAAACAAATGGTAAGGAAATTAAACTCAGATTGAGCAATTATTCCTGGGAAGACAACCTTCCACTCGCATGTGCACGTGGCGGTGTGTAAAAGCGGACTTACGGCTATTTAAAAGAGGGATCCCACAGTGATACTGTGGCGGTCACAAACCTCCACCTACAGTATTAATTTTTTAAATGTCCTCATGCCCCAAGAATGCCTCACTGTGGTTTGTCACACACTTCCTGATTCAAAAAGCTTTGTCTGTCTTTCCATATAGATGGAAGAGAAGGCGCTTGGCCCTGGAAAACTGGATTTTAAAAAAAGATTTAAAAACTGTTTTGCACGTGAGAAAAAAAAAAAAACCCTCCATGGATATTAGAGACAATTGTAAAGAATTTGAATAAAAGGAATTTTACGTAGGCTAATTGATCACTGTCATTATCAAGAGAGACAACAGCGCCACCTAATGGCTCTTTATCAGGGGTACAGACAAGCTGCTTCCATGAATGTGTCCCCAGGCAATGAACCAGAACCTGGTGCCATGGCCAAGGCTGAGGCAGAAGCAGAGAGAAATGCCATAAATATTCATGTGATTATAAATAAAGTTGGATCCCTAGGCAAAAGCTACAGGGGCTTGGCAATGATTTCTTGGATGTAACACCAAAAGCATAGGCCACCAAAGAAAAACAGATAAATGGACGACATCAAAATTAACGTATGTGCATCAGAGGACACAATCAACAGAGTGAAAAAGGCACCCTGGGGGATGGGAGCGAATATTTGCCAATAATTGGAAGGGGTTAATATCCAGGATATATAAGGAGCTCATAATTCAGTACCAAAAAACTGACGTCACCATTAAAAAATGGGCCAATGAGTTGAATAAATGTCTTTCCAAAGAGATATCAAAATGGCCAACAAGCAAATGAAAAGGTGCTCAATGTTACTAATCACTAGTGATTACTAATCACTAAACATCACACAAATCAGAACTTGAGTGAGATGCCACCTCACATCCATCAGAATGGTTACTGTCAACAAAACAAAGACGAGTGTGGTAGAGGATGGGGAGAAATCGGAAACTTTGTGCAGTGTTGGTGGGAATGTAAAATGCTGCGGCCACTGTGGAAAACAGTGTGGTGGTCACCACAAGATTTCAAATAGAATTACCACATGAGCCAGCAACTTCGCTTCGGGGTATACACCCAAAAGAATTGAAAGCAAGACCTCGAAGAGGTATTTGCACACCCATGTTCATAGCAGCATTATTTACTGTAGCCAGTACATGGAAGTGACATATATCCATTGACAGATGAATGAAGAAAGAAATTGTTGTATATATATGTGTGCATATATATAGTGAAATAATATTCAGTCTTTAAATAAAATAAATTCCGATACATGCTACACTGTGGATAAACCTTCAAGACATTATGTAAGTGAAACGATCCACGCACAAAAAAGACAAACATTATATGATTCTACTTTGATGAGTTCCCTAGAGTGGTTAAAATTCTTATATAAAGTAGAATGATGGTTATCAGATGGTTATCGGTTTTTGCTGGATGAAGAGAGTTTTGGAGATTGTGAATGTACATGACTGAAGGTACATTTTGTGTTATGTGGATTTTAGCACAATTTGAAAACTTAAAAGCATCAGCGCTACGAAAGAAAACGTAAACAACATTAAAAGTCAAGACATAGGCTGTAAGAAAAAACATTTGCAACTCATATGCAAATAAGAAGTTTACAGAATCTATATAAAGAACATCTATCTATAAATGACTTAGAGGTGGGAGGGTGTATATAGCAGGATCTCATGGGGTTTAAGGAGCTACTTCGAGAAGAAAGCCTGGCACACAGTGAGTGTGTGACCAGTTACAGCTATTGCATCGCTACGTCCAGTAGCCGTGCTAAACACTGCGGTCCCCACTCCCTGTCTGGAAAATGAGGAAGATGGACCATATCACCCCTCTGTCTTCTCCACACCAGGACCCTCGCGAGGGGTCACAAATGGTTGTCTTCGGTGGGTGTACAGCACCACCTAGTGGAGGAGAAGAAACAGTGACAGAGTATCACGAGGACATTCTGAAGATAGTTTTCAAGGCTGGCAGAGAACCCACGAAGGTAACCGGCACGTGCTGGTGTCCCCAGCAGAGGAGGGCACACAAAGCCCCCTTGTCGGCGCCCGGGACACCCTCCCCTGTGCCTGAGCCCCACGTGCTGACGGAGGCCCCTCCTCCCTCTGCCCTGGGCGGCCCTGGGTGCCGGCTCTCTGGATCCTGTGGGCTCAGAGATTCCTGTCTGATGTTCTCCATCTGCCCTGGGTCCAGCTCAGGGCACTGGCTCCGCTGCCCTCAAGTCCCCAGCGCTCTCAAAAATTAAGACTGTGAATTAGCAGTGTGAAACCACGTTTTTTTCTGGTTCTGCATTTTGCTACTCCAAGTGCAGAGGTTATGTGGGGCGTGACTCCAGGCGTTTGTTTTCCACATTTGTAAACAAATCAAACAATTCCATTTGCAGTCCTGACGGGTCATGCATGAAATGATGCACTTTGAGGCAGATCATACGTCTACACTATAGACACACTGGTTTTCCGATAGAGTCCCAACGGATGGACGTCTGCTGGTGTCGTCCATGCCGTCAGCCCCGTTCACGGCCGGGGGGAGGTGCACATGGAAAGTGAGAGTGATTTTGCAAGAGTTCAATGACTAGTCCTTCTGACAAGTGACAACCTTGACATGCACACAGTGACTGTGTCCTGACTGCTATCACCCCCAGAACACGGCCATGAGAGGCCAGATACGAAAGCACACATTCTCCATCTTTGGGGACTTGAAGTTGGAAAGGGAGTCGCAAATCTTCATGGAGCCTTGGGCGGAGCTTCAAGAAAGGTCCGTGCTTACAGGGAGCTTCCCGCCTGCATGTGTTACGTGGCCGCATCTGTGTTAAAAGCGGTGGACAAGCTGTCCGTTCACCATTTCCTGGAGTTACCCAAGCAAAAGTTCCATCTATGAAAATAGGAAGTACACCCTCTCTGCAGCCTTGGGACTGAGTACTCTTCCCGGAGTTGGGGGGTGTTCCCTCAGAATGATTCTTACACATTGAGTCAACACTCAGACAACATTTGTGGAATTCATTAATTACTAAGTTCCTCTTACCCTCCTATGTCACAACTGCCGTTTCTAGACAGCTGACAAGTCAAATCAAAATAAAGAAAGTGGACTCACCTCTTCTGCCTTTGACTCCTCTGTCCTCCACTGGCCTCCACCAGTGGCTCGGGTCTGGTGGGAAATGGACACAGAAAAGACCTTGTATTGGCCCGGTCGCTCCCCTCCCTGTTCCCACCTCTCTAACTTAATCAGACTTCGATTTAATTAAAACAGAGGAAGTAATCTATAAAGGAGTCCTCGGGTGGGTTACCTTTTGCTGCATTCTTTGGTCATTGTAAAGACAGAGCCCAGCCCTCACGTATTATCGAATTAAGAAAAATTGAAAACCACACATCTCTAACTAAAAATTGTGGCCGGTGCCCTGCGAGGTGGGTGTTCAGTTTCTCACGGAAAAGCAAATGATGGTGGAAATAATTTATAGCCCTATCAGGACAAGTTTACATAGGAGGCAACCGTTGAGCTGGGCTTGGAGTTTTCGTGGAGTTTTGAAAGCCAAACAGGCTCCTCTCCGGGCTCAAAGGAGGTCATGTGGTTTTCAATGAACGAGTGAAAACAACATAGGCTGTTCATTAATCGTGTGCCTTTAATTTGCAGGGAAGACGGGAACCCTAACGACCACGTGAATGGGCGCGTGCACAGGACCTCCACTAGGGGGCGCAAGGACAACGTTCTGTATCTGCGGAAGGAGGGACGCGTTTGTTTGCCTCGCTCCCAGCAACGGTGCTGCTGAGCGTCTTGCGGGGCGGCAGGGATGGCTGGACGCTGAGCCCAGGAAGAAGACAGCCATGGTTTGGGGGGAAATAACAAGAGGGCAAGGAGCTGACGTCTTGGAGCAATGATGGGGTAGGCCCGGCAGTTACGTCCCTGCAGTGAATCCACGTATGGCCCCAGGCAGACACTGGGAGGGCCCAGTCCCCAGCGGAGGGGTCCAGCCAGGCAGCTGCGTAACCACAGGGAGGCGGACTCCGGTGATGGAAGTGGAGGGTGGAACCCTCAGAGAATCGGGTCCAGGACTCGTGGGGTCTGTGGGGGACTGTCCACGATTCTGTGGCACCTGGTGGCAGGCTGATGGGAGGCTGGGGCTGAGGCGCTGACAGATCTCAGCTGCACGGAGCCAGGGAGGACGACCCAGGCAGTGGGTGGGCTGTGAGGTCGGCACCGGGGACAGGAGCATCGGACAGCAGGGGCGCCAAGCTTTCAGATTTTGCTTGCTATTTTATCTAGTTAACTTTGTGCATATTGAAACTATTGATGGTGTCATCACGTAAAATTCACTGTGGATAACGTCTGGTTTGTTTTACCAATAATCCAAACTGACTTGTTTTTAGTCTTTTAAATTATGTACATAGTATTTTGATAATGTAATTTAAGAAATAAAAATTCCAAATTGTTACATTTTTAAACATTGTTGAATATTTTTAAATTCACACTTTTAGAAGTTTCTTTTAAAAAAGTTTTTTTGGGGGGTAATTAGATGTTTTTTTTCTCCTTTCTTTTAATGGAGGTACTGGGGACTGAACCCAGGACCTTGTGCAGGCTAGGCACACACTCTGCCACTGAGCTACACCCTCCCCCCTAGAAGTTTTTTTAAGTGTTTGCCAATCTCACAATGTATTGCTGTTGGCAAGTGTTCATTGTTTCTTGATGTTCCTTTGACCTCAAGGAGAGGTTTATGTCATAAAATTAAATATAGAGATTCTACTTCATTGTTTCATGTATATATATATATATTTAGTACATTATATGTAAATATAGACGTACAATATAAATATAACATTAGATACCTATCTTTGTGTGTCAATATTTCATGCTCATTTTTTTTCTGTTGAAGTTCAGTTGATTTACAATGTGTTAATTTCTGGGGTACAGCAGGTAATTCAGTTACACATACGTTCTTTTTCATGTCCTTTTTCCATTATAGTTTGTTACAAGCTATTGAATGTAGTTCCCTGTGCTGTACATTAGGACCTTGTATATTTTATATATAGTAGTTTGTCTCTGCTAGTCCCAAATTCTGAATTTGTCCGTACCCTCCCTGTCTCCTTTGGTAACTATACGTTTGCTTTCAATGTCTGGGAGTCTCTGTTTTGTAAATAAGATCATTTGTCTATTTTTATTAGATTTCATATATGTGATATCATAAGATATTTCTCTTTCTCTGTCTGACTTACTTCACTTAGTCTGATCATCTCTGGGTCCATCCCTGTTGCTGCCAATGGCATTATTTCATCCTTTTCTGTGGCTGAGTAGTATTCCATTGTGCATATATACCACTTCTTCTCCAAGGGGCTTTTTACATTGAAGGATCTCTTCTCACTCTGTTCGCATCAGGCCTCACCTCTTGAATCCAATTAGATGTGTATTTAATGTTGGAAAAAATGAGAATTTTCTACAAAACACAGGGAAGTACCACAAACATGTTTTTATTGAAGTAAAGTACCACGAACATTTTTATTTAACATTGAGCCACAATTTCAAAATGAATGGCACTTGCATTGCTTAATTTGTTGCAATTTAGTCAATATTACTTCATATACATTTGGAAATATTCTGTGCTTCATCCGTAAACCACATGATGGTAGGTAAAATTCTCACTTATATAGACTCATACTTTTTTAAGATGAAAACCTTCAGCCTTGCTAATTAATATTTACCCTTTGTTAATACGTGATATAAATTCCCACTTCCACTAAACTCTTTAGAATATGTGGGTCCAGTTTGAAGGACACACAACACATTCCCTAAGGAATCAGGTCGGACCCGCGGGAGGTGAGATGACATTTGGCCACGTGTCATTCCCGTCCTGTGCGACATTCTTCGCCTTGATTTTATTGACACTCAATGACTAGAGAGTAGAAATCTCAAATAGCCGTCTTGTGTCACTGTGCATTAAAATGTAAAAATGAAGGTGTCCTAAAAATCATGAAGCTCCTTTTAAATACTTATAAGATTCAACATAGGAGGCCACAACGGCAGTGCATAAATTGTACGTGTTTTAAAGACCCATGTTGCTGAATCCCCAGCGAAACATGAGGGTATGCTGTTGTTAAACGCTTCCCCCATATATTTTTGGCCTTTTGTCTTCAAATATGAGAAACCCAGCCAGCCTTTAGTTCTTGAGCGACTATTGCAATGTAACAACATTTGACTAATGCAATAATAAAAAACAGTACTTCAAGGCTATCTGACAGCTACCCCGCAAGCTGGGGTAAGCTGAAGTACGTGAATGGGCTTCACTCTTCCCTGCTCTGACCTGAGCTCCCTGCCCATGTTCAAACGTCTGAAATCTCCACCAGGAGACAAAGACGCATCTGATCCAATGACTATGTAGTTTAGTAAACATCTCTGTCTCTTCATCACGAGGATGTCTGGACTACCCGCTCCTCACAAGACCATGAAAAATTAGAGCACTTTAACTTCTGTTATGAGGAGAATTGTGTCTCCCCATCAAATTCATATGTTGACCTGTTACCCCCGTAACCTCAGAAGGAGACTGTACTTGGAGATAAGACCTTAAAGAGGTGATTTGACTCAAACAGGGCCAACAGGTGAGCCCTAAATTCAATGTGACCGATGTCCTTAGGAGAAGAGGAGGTTAGAACATACAAAGAGCCCAGAGGAAAAGGTCATGTGAAGACACAGAGGGAAGGCGGCCGTCCGCAAGCCAAGGAGGGAGGCCTCAAATCGTTTTTATTTTTTTAAATTTTCTCAGGTTCTTAAAAAGGGTGGCTAGAATCTGGACACTGATAACTAAACCATTACTGAGACCCAACCCTCTGCCCGGCAATCACATGCAGCTTTGCCCCCTGTCCAATATGGTAGCCACCAGCTCTGTGTGACCCTTGAGCCCTACAAATGTGGCCATAGGCCATGGGCCACATGTACACGTTCCAGCATTTTGGATATATTGTTGAAAAATTTGTGATTTAAGTTGATTTCACCATTTTTGTTTTCTTTTTTTTCTGATGTGTATTTTGTTTTGTTTTATTTTTTTAGGAAATTCAAACTGCGTGTAACTTTCGGACCTCGAGGAAGGGGGACTGTGCCCACCAGCACCACCGCCGCCACCCCCTGCCCCCCTCCGCCACCCCAGCTCCTTACAATTCTCAGCCCTGCTCCTGGTTAGTGTCCCAGCGAAGGGGGCTTGTTGGGGTAGCTGGAGACAAGGCTGGTCATTTCTTCCACCTCAGCCCAGTGATGGACAAACCCACGAGTGGAAAAAAATATATATTCCAAATCATAGGTCTGAAAAGGGGTTGATATCCAGAATATATAAACTTTTACAACTCAACTGCAGTCTGACTGAAAAATGGGCAAAAGGCTTGACTAGACATCGCTCCAAAGAAGATACACAAGTGGCCAATAAGCGCATAAAAAAAAATGAGCTCAACATCGCTGATCCTGAGGGAGGTACCATCCTCACATATATTAGGATGGCTTCTATTCAAAAACATAAAACAGAATAACAAGTGTTGGCCAGGTAGTGGAGAAATTAGAATCCTTATGCACTGTCGCAGGGGAGGATGTAAAATGGTACAGCCATTAGCAGAAAACAGTATGGCCAACCTCTCAAAAAACTAAAAATAGAATTAATGTATGACCCAACAATTCCACTTCCGGGTATCTACCCTAAAGTAGGGTCTTGAAGACATATTTGTATGCCCATGTTCACAGCAGCACAATTTTCAAAACCTACAAGGCGGAAACCACCCAAGTGTCCATTGACAGATGAATGCATAAGCAAAATTTGGTTTACTTATACCATGAGATATTATTCAGCCTTAAAAAGGAAGGGGATTCTGATACAGGGTACAACACGGATGAACCTTGAGGACATTGTGCTCAGTGAAATTAGCCAGTCTCCAAAGGACGTGTGCCGTGTGGTTCCACTTCCATGAGGCACCTACTGTAGTCAGACTCAGAGACAAAGGAGAATGGTGCTGTTCAGGACAGCCCAGGATCTCCCTCCAGGCAGCCACCACAGCTGATTACTTCAAAGAAGCAAGCAGATGTCCTGTGTGCTGGCCTTCCCTGAGAAAGAAAGCCGTGTGCTTGAAATGTGGAGACACCCCCACTGCCTCAGTTTACTCCAAGAGGACCCCTGCACGAAAGCTAGTGTGTCCTCAAGCTCTGTGACCTCTCAGAAAGATTAACATCAGACCCAACTGGCTGTGGGGGAAGTTATTTTTCCAAGATAAAGGAGCTGAACAGCTGAGGGCTGTTCCTCAGAGGAGCCCAAGGATGCTGCCCTTCCAAAGAGAGACCCTGACCCCCCGCCTCCTTGCCACACTGAGGGACCAGAGGTGATTGACGTTTCCTTGTGCCAGGGATAGAGTGAGCTCAGCCTAAGGTTTCTGCCATCCAGGGCAGCCCCAAAAGCAGTGAAAACAGCACATATTCTGGAAGCACTCAACTGCTAAGAAGGAAAAAAGCTAGAGAATGAGGAAGGCGAAGCTATTCTGCTGGCTTCTGTTGGTCTGGAGAGCCATCCTGAGGACAGCTCCCTGGTGGGAAAGAGGGGCGGGGGTGCGGTGAAATCAACCTTCATTCTGGGCGGGCGAAGGCCTCTGGCGGTGTCATGCAGTGTCCTGCGGTGTCCTGCGGTCCCTGGCAACAGCTGAATTCCCTTTTGGAGGCGGTGGGGACAGGAGCATGAGTATGAGTGGGGGGCTTTCTGTGTGTCAGTTTAAATGGGATAATTGTGAACCCGTGTGCAGTGTATGAGCTTCCCCAGTAGGCACGACCCGCTCACACAGCACAAGGGCCAGGGCTGACTTTCTCCCGCAGGATGGAGTGGGCACGGCCATGCCCACCGCACTCTTCACCCACATTGATTCACTCAGCCCCGCCACGCCCACACCTGCAGGTTTGCCCGACATCCCCCCTCCTCAGGTGGAGAAATCGGGGTGCAGATACGCATGTGTCCCAGTCTCAAGCTGCTGAGTGAGAGAGGCAAAGTGGGAACACTGGGGCGTGTGGCCCCACTGCTGTGGTTCGGACCATCAGGCACCTGTCACTCATCAGTGGAGCGACCACAGTCACCAGCGTCGCTGCAGGTGCTCAGAAGTGCCCGAGGCCACAGGGTTCCCAGACCCTGTCGCCAGAAGGGGGTGGCCTCAGGGTCACATGGACCAAAGGAGCCATGGGGCAGGGAGGCCCAGGACCAGTGCCCAGAGTGGGCTCCTGGCGCGGGCAGGACCGCAAAGAACCTCACAATACCAACCGCTAAAGAAGCAGCCCGCAGACGTCAGCCCCGCGTCAGCTGCCCCTGGGCTTGGCGCCTCCACGGACGACCCACACACACATCATGGGTTGGAGCGAGCTTCACGCACAGAAAGGAGAGGCGACGGGGCGTGACCAGTGTTGGCAGTGTGTGCTGGTCCCCGGTGGCCGGTGGGTCGCTCCCGGAGCAGCGGACCTCACGTTACCCTAGAGGGACAGGCCAGGTGCCATGGGACCACACACGTGGGCAGGAGGAGGAGCTTCAGTGCAGACGCAGGATGGGGGAAAGGTTCTCCCAATGAGGAAGAGGGATCTGGGGCCAAGCGACAGAGGACGGATGCTCTGGACCCTGTGCAGCAAGCACGCCATCCCAGAGGCCACGGTTCTCGGCATGGCGGCCTCCCCAGCAGCCACGATGGGTGCATTTTACACAGACCTGGGCCACTGTCATTAGCGTGAAAAACACACACAGAGTCCACGTGCTCCTGGTCAGCCCTCAGGTTCTGAGCACCCAAGGCAGCAGCACCCAGGACAACGGGGTCCCCTTCTGCCGGTTCAGGGGCACCGCTCCTGGGCAGCTGGCCCCGCGCAGGTTAAGGTCAGTGTATTTGGCAGCAACACCACCGGGAGCCCCAGGAGTCCTGACATCCTTGAGCTGCTCACCCTGAGGACTGTGACGACTAAGAACTAAACGTGTCTGGTGCCTGCCCTCCTGGCTCCAACTCTCTTGTGCGGCTGCAAGGGGAGAGCACTGATCCTCAGCCCCGTGTCCTCTCCATCGCGGGCTGTCCCACCCAGGGACGCCACCCGAGCAAGGACGGCCACCGCTCTCAGCGAGTGCACACACGTGACAGAGAGAGGGAAGGCTGGAGGTGAGAGGAACATAGAGCCAATCATCGTCATTTTTCTAAATGGCACCTGTTCGGTGACCTCGTATGTGCTGGGCTGGAATATCCCCATGACGCAGGATGCTCGAGCGCGCACAGGAGACCGCGCTGCCTGCAGTCACATCACTTCTATGGAGAAAACTCTTGTTTTCCATGCAGCGTGACTTCCCACGCCGCCGCGGCACCGCTGTGTCCTGGAGACTGAAATGGCCTTGGAAGAGGGCAGGGAGGCGGCGGCAGCCAGGTGAGCTTCAGGACTGGCGGGAGGAGCGGTGGGGACCGCGCCACTGGGTCACGGCCTGCGGGTGACAGCGTGTGAAGGCTGACCCGTTCACGGTGCCTTAGGGCGCCTTTAGGGACGAAGCCAAGGGCTCTGTTTCTTATGGCCGTTTTTGCATTTCTCTCCTTCCCCTTCCTGCACGTCCCCAAGGAGGACGAGGAGGACGGCCCCGCAGCACCTCGGGCCCTGCTTGCTCAGCAGCCCCGCCCGCACCCTCCCGCCCCCGCGTCCGCACCAGGCACCGCTCCCTGAGCAATTCCTGAGGCTTCTCGGAGACACCCCCCTCGAGATCCCCCAGGGACATGTTGGAAAACGTGCTCAGAGCTGAGCAGAGAAAGAGGTCCCATCTAGTACCAAGGTGAGCTCGCCTCTCCTTTTGGGGTAGAAACGCTGCTTTCTTGGCTTCTTTTCCTTTTCAGTCAAATGCGTGTGTGAAAAGCTGGCCGAGTCCCCGGGGATGACCGTACACCATTGCCGTGGTCGGGGTGGGGGACTGTCGCGGGAGTCTCTGCCGACTGAGCCCTGACCCAAGAGGGCGTTTGCAAAGGCCAGCGTCCCCCACAGCCTGCGCATTGGAGGGCCTTTTGCAGGGCAGCAGGAATCCTCCTTGAGTGAAGGACTTGGGCATCGCCCACCAAGCTGGGCTCGGGGGCCCTCGGCCTGACCACAGCTTCCCGTCTGGTTTGCTGAAGTCAGCAAGAGACCTGAAGACCTGTGCAAAGGGGACCCATCGGGGTCTGGTCCTCACTGCGATTTCTTTGTAACCGCAGGTGGCATCAGAAAGAAGGGAAAAGTGGGGCGTATTCTGGACCCACTCACTTGCTGAGGGAAAAAGAAGTGGCTGGCTTTCGTGGGCAAAGCGGGCCTGATCCGAGATCCAGCTGGGATGGGCCAGGAGGTGAGTCCGCAGGGACAGGTCAGAATACACAGTGGGGCCGGAGACATCAGGGGTGAGGAGGGTGGGCTCCCAAAGTGCCCCTCCCTCCCCGGCCCCGACCCCGCTGCTCTGAGCACGTCCAGCACAGGTGTGCAGGGCCGTGCTCATCGCCTCTGCTTACAGGTGGGCCTCCTGCCGGGAAGCCGCTAGGACCTGCGTGCTGGCCTAAGTGTCGCAACGTCCCCGGGGCCCCAGCAGAGGGGCCGAGCCCAGAAAGAACATGCAAACGCATCGTCAGATCGCACCATCGAACTGCTCGCAGCGCGGGGCAACCAGAGGAGGGGCCCTTATGTCTTCCTCATCTTCTCATCTCTAGTCTCGCACTGGCCAGTGGGAGCCACGAGTCAGAGGTGCCTGCTCCTATTTAAATTCACTAAAGGAGATCCAATGACACATGCAGGCCCGCATCACACCGGCCCGCATTTCAGGGGCCCAGTCAACAGAGCACATTCCCTGTCCTCCCAGAACATTCTCTTGGGCAGCAGCGCTGTGTCTGCTCCAGGATCTGATCCTCAGAGCTGCTTAAGCTGAAGCACGTGCATCTCAGTTGCAAGTACAGGCCAAGACGATCAGAGGCTCGAGCTCGGATGCCCCGGCGGAAACGGGCAGGTGAGGGCTTGAGCGGGTCCCTCTCTCTCACGTGAAGGTCTGCGACTGTGGTCACTGTCGCGGTGAAGGGCTCTGGTTCCACGGAGCCCGGGGATGGCTGGGATCCCAGAGCAAAGAGCCGGGTGACACCGCGTGAGCCCCTCCCTCTCCTAATGTGATGGTTCGTGTTCATGTTTCTAAAGAACGGCTTGTGGAGAGCACATGTGACCATCGAGGATGAAGACTCTCCAGGTGGGGAACGACCCCCGGGTAGGGTCCTAGGGGAGAGGGCCTGGGGGCAGCAGGGCTACACAGGCTGCTTTGGAGACCAGGGAACAGGGATATGAAATTTCAAAAAAAAAGAAGAAGAAGAAGGCGATGAAATGTGTACGCGGGCTTGTTCTGCGCCCTGCGTATATTACTGCCGTCACAGAGGGACCGTCTGTGCGTGGGCTGCCAGTGTGTTTTTGCTGTTTTAGGCTCTCTTTCCTTAAGAACTGCCCTCTCCTGCCGGTGCCACTGCCAGAGGCAAGGCTTTGCTTCTGCGTGGTTGGCATCTCTTGGGAAGGAAGCACCAGCGTTACTGGGCCGGGTGTGGGGGTTGACCTGTGGATGCATCACTTGAACCTGGAGACACAGGTCTCTGTGTGGGATCCAGGTGCCGGGTGACAAGTAGCCCCTCCCCCGCTGCCCCTGCGGGTCTAGGGACAGCACCTCGGCGTCCTGTCCTCATGGCTACTTCTGAATAAGGGCGCTCCTAGGGTTGGGCGAGTTAGAGACGACAACCTCCCAGCTTTGTGCACGTGCTCCGAGGTCCTTCTGGAGGGGGGATGGGGTAGGGGCACATCCGGAGGCACAGTTCTCGCCTCCGATCCTTCCTCAAATCCCAAATCCTCGGACCAGCAATACAGCCTGCACGTGCTTCCATCTGAGAGAGGCCGCGTCCAGCTGCCCCGTGAGCCCCGCATGGCCGGCAGGGATCCTAGGGGACAGGCTGGCCTCACACACTTGCCCTCAGCAGAAGGAGTAGCCCCAGGACAGAGCCTCCCGGCGGCAGGGCCAGGGCGTCACTGCTCGTGTCAGAACACTCGGCTCCAGGCAGACGGTGCTGCCTCTGCTCCCCCACACCCCAGTCACGCCCAAGCTGTCACTTTATCGCAGGGAAGCCCAAGTCCCCTCCCCGGTCCTTCCAAGGCTCAGAACACACCCTGGCAGGTACTGGGTGTGCATGTGGCCACGCCTGCTGGGGAGTCCCTGCTGCACCATTTGCAGACTAGGGACATTGGGACAAGTTACTGTCCCTGTAAGCTTGGGTTCATCCTCAGAAAATCTGTGTTCTTCCTGTAAACCTGGCAATGCCTAAAGATCCTAAGATCACCCCCAGGTACAGGACGGTCACTTGCTACGTGCAGTTGGTTGTCACTCTCTCCCCCAGAGCCCAGCGCGACCACAGGTGGGACTTCCCGGGGTGGGACGGGGCGGTGGAGTGATGCCCTGGAGAAGGCGGCAGCACACCCATCGTTACTCCTTCCGTGGCCCATGTTGGAGAACAGGGACGGATGGGAGTTGACAGGGAGGTAGAAAGGGGGCTTTTACTCAAGAGAGAAAACAGACAGGGAAGTATGTAGTGAAGGGAGGCAGAGAGACAGAAAGGAATTCATGCACAGTGACTCATGGGGACCGTGGCTGCCCTCTTGGAGGCACGAGATGGCCATTCCTGGCCCCAGTTATAGAATTGAAGGGCTGAAAAGTGATGTCGGAGATCCGAGACCCACCCCCTCATTGCAGAGGTGATGCAGGCGAGGCCCTAGGGGGTGACTGCGGAGGTGGGGGCTGAGAAGGTCCAAAGCCCAGGCTTTAACCTGCCAGGAGCAGCGGGACCCTGAGTCCTCACCTCGACCCTGAGCTTCCCGTTTCCTTTTCCAAGGCCATCCCAACCCCATTTCTGTCACAGTCCGTGCGGAGGGCCACTTGGTGGGTTTTGAAAAGTCCGAGAGCGAGAGCGACAATCTGCGTGTGATTTACTTCTCTGTCTTCTCTGATTCATAAGCTCCTTTTTAAAAGCACTTCCCCATCTCCCCTCGTCCCTCCATTTATGATTGTCATCCTAGAGGACCTGGTCTCACCCAGGCACTTGAAGTCCTGGTACCCTTCCCTCAAATCGGTATGATCTCTCCGCAGGCCCCCTCCCCCACTCTCTTAGCATCGCCCTGGTTCCTGACCCACTCCCACCCCCACCCCATCGGCAGCACTGAATCCTGTTGAGCAACCCCGCGTGGTCCCCAGGCAGGAGGCGGCGCTGGGAGGTAGAAATGTGTGCCCACCCTGCCGGAGGGGCCCCCCAGCTCCCCATGAAGTGTGACTCAGCCCTGTACCCCCACCCCCATCAGTGGGTGCCGTCCTGCCCTGGGCAGCTCGGGACACGCACAGAGTCTTCTTTTCCCTCCAGCTGTCAGGAAATTCTCTTGTCCTGGATTCATGAGAAGGGATGAAGGAAAAGGGGATGAGGAAGAACCAGAACAGGAAATGTGAGTGTGGGGAGGGCAGGAAGAAGAGCAGAAGGTGCGTAAGTGGGTCCATTCCCACTCGCAGCCCTAAGTTGTTTTTTTTTTTTTTTTTTTTTTTTGGTGCTTCAGGGAAACCAAACCACCAGAGAAGAGCATGGAAGTACCCACCATTGCATGTGCACAAAAAGAAAACAAGACATGGAGACAAGAGGATGGTAATAACGCATGCAGGCAAGTGGAGGATGGCCTGAGTGCCTCTCGCCAGGGAAGGGGTCCCCGAGCCAGAGAAGCCCCTGAGGCTGCCAGGCTGCATGCTCCGGCAGCTCCTGCATATGGGGGGGGTGGGGGCATCTGCAGGGCCTCCACGTGCAGCGTGGCTCCTGCACGTGCCATTCACACTGTGCTCTCTGTGCAGAGCGCCGCTGGGGCGATTCATCGTCTCCCTCTGCAGGACCCAGCCCGGACCTTCCCAACCCGCCAGGGCCAGCAGGCAACTCCCCCAGATAATTACTAGGTGTGGTGAGACGCTGGGAGTAGCCCCGGTACCCCCCCAGCTCAGGCCCCCTGGGTAAGAGGGTGAAGGGGACAGCGGCCCAGGGGGGAGGCGGGGGGGGCTCCCTCTCCTGCAAGCAGGACGGCTCCCCTGGCCCCGAGCGGCCGCCTCCCTGTGGGCACGTGGCCGCCCGGGCGTTAAGTAGGGGACACTGCCGGATCCAAACTCAGCTGGGAGTCCCCAGTCCCCGGGGGCCCCTCAGCATCTGTGGAGCCCCGTGGAGGGCCTGGGTGACCTCATGGCAGCATTTCTCAACCTGAGTTTCTACACATTTCTCACACCTGTGTAAACATTGAATACAGCACGTGCAAAAAACCCATGAAGGCAGTTCAGAGCAGTGCTTATTGGGGATGAGTTAAAAGGCCATGATTCCAAGTTATGTTTGTGCTTCTTTGTGTTCTGATATTAGAATTAAATAACATACAAAATATCTGGCTTTATTACACCCTGAAAAGCAGTGTCCTCTGTAAGCTTTTCACGTTGGGCTGTAGTAAAGCTATAAAATTTATGATTCTCTTGCCACAGCTTCGGGATATTTTTAAGTTTAAAGGCCCAGGCAAGTTTGGCCCCGGTGTCAGAGAGAGAGAGGTGGTCATTAAGGGCAAGGGGAACGTGGCAGATCTCTGGCCATTTGCACCGCGCAGGTCTCATGATGGGTCGTGTGCAATGTGGGCTGGAGGGACAGGGTCCACGCTCCCACCTGTGTCACCAGACCTCCCACTCCTCACAGGGCCCGAGGGGGAGGGCCCTGGGCTTTTGGCCCTCGAGTCCCAGAGCCTCCCTCATCCTCTGCATCACTTCCACTCTTCAGGGGGCCAGTCACTGGAACGCTGCCCAGCCAAGTGCCCGGGTTGCCTCGCCCCTGTGGGACGTGTATAGGCACATTTGGCAAAGAGCAGCAAACAGGCCCAGTTGCCCTGTGGATCTGAGCCCTGGGGACGTCAGGGCCCAAGGTCACTTCCAGGGTCTGAGTCACCCCGCTGGGTCCCGGCACACCCACCCCAGGGAGCCCACCTCCCTGCGTCTCTGTGCCTCCCACTGATTCCAGCACCTGTGTCTGGGTGGAAGGTTCTGGTCTGATACCAGTGATGGCGGTGACCTGGGGGTGTCAGCCTGAGACTCTGAGGGGATGGAGCTCGCACAGTGTCTGCACATCGGGCCCAGGAAGAGGAGCGGGCGCCCTGCCCCTCCGCTGCCAAGTCACCGATTCAGAGCTGGTTATTTTCTGTCTGAAACGTATATACACTCAGCCTGAGTTTTAGGTGCGTGTCCTGCACTCAACATTGGAGGCTTCCACGTGAAGCAAAAGGGATCTCCTGGGGGTTTTATTTTTAAAACATATTTATGGAACACAGGCAAGTGTAGAAAAGCACCTTAAACAGAAGCAGGGCTCCGTGAACCAGGACGGACGCAACTCCCTGGGTAGCAATAGCTTCTCCCTCCATAAAAGCCCAGATGCCTCTGAGCAGCGTTTCCCAGCCCCTTTACCCCGGCCCCAGACGGCCGCAGGGAAAAACCCCAGAGGGCTTGGATTTTCCCCGCTCACTCCACTGTGTTCAGAGGGCGCGGCCACACTCGTTTTGAGCCAACAGTGTGCAAACCAGCCTGCCTGGAATCTACATGGAGCAACTGAGGTCATTCCTGTAACCTCATTAATCTCTCTCTCTCCTCCTGCAGGAGGCTGCCAGGGGCCCCGAGACGTCCTGTGTATTTAACCAGGGTGTTGGAAGCAGATGTGTTTCTACTGACAAGAAGCCATGAAGTCCTGCACCTAAGATCTGTGCCCTGTGCAGTACGCCCAGTAAGTTTCAATTAGAAAAAAATGTAAAAAAAAAAGGCAGATTTTTACGCGAAGTGAACTTCAGGCTCTGGGGGCTTCCTCTGGTTGCCACGAAACATTTAAGACAGAAGTGACACCAGCCTCCTACTCTCTCTTCCAGAGAACGGACACCGAGAGAACACACGCACGCTCCTGGCATCAGACCAGGGGAATATTGAAATCACTCCAGCAACAGGAATTAAAAAAAGGGGGGATTTGGGGCTAAACTGCCCTGAATGTAGATGTCCACATGCAAACCACAAAGTTGTCAGTCTAAATCTGGAGATTTACAGAAAAGAAGGAAACTGAGGTTTCGCAGAGGTGGTTCAGGGGGTTGCTGTGGACAGGATCACTGGCTGCGGGTCTGGGTGCGGCCTGGGAGAGCAGTGGGCATCTGGGAGTGGGAGAGACACTGCCATCGGCTCAGTGGAATGAACGTTTGGTGACAGAGGCTGGGAGGGCCTGCGTCATCCTCAGGGACAGTCCTGGGGTGGGGTCTCCGGGCTGTGGCTGTGGCTGTGGGGGGTGTCCCTCCAGGAGGACAGGGGACTCTCTCTTGTGCCACCGCAGGTTCTCGGGATGGACGAGGGCTTGGTGGGGCCTGGATTTTGATGGGGCAGGTGAGCCGGGACGGTGCCCCATGGCCCTGTCTCCATGCAGTCAAGCTCCTCAGACAGTGGCTCACATCCATAGTCAGCAGACAGTGGGGCGCGCCAGCTTCACCCACAAAACCTCCAAAGCACAGCCCAGCCGGCCACCGTCCTCATTCACCAGCACTAACGGTGCACCCGGGGCTGGTCATCGGGGGCCATGCCAATGCGATAGAGAGGTGCTGTGTGGGCAGTGGGCCTGGAGAAGCCGGGGCCCTGAGCCATGCGGGAGCCGAGCCAACCCCCAGGCA
The DNA here is from genome assembly GCF_009834535.1 of Camelus ferus. NCBI lineage: Eukaryota > Metazoa > Chordata > Mammalia > Artiodactyla > Camelidae > Camelus > Camelus ferus. Next base: position 17,247,003 of record NC_045727.1, read on the forward strand.
GACCAGCAGGAGGCTCAGCTTGAGGTGGCTGCTGTGTGAAGGTTCTGGGCGGGGAGGGACCCAGAACCCTCGTCCTTCGAGGGACATTCTTTCAGGGACGCTTGACAGCCTTGGGGTCGGGGATTAACACGGACGGTGGAGGCTGGGTCGGGCGTCTGCCCTCCTGTTGGTCAGACACCTCCTGCCCTTGAGGCAGCCATGGAGCTAGAGAATTTAGAGAATGAGGGGAGGGAAGCCCTTGGTTCAGGTGTCCAGGCCACCATCTAGGGGAAGCTCAGGGACCTCTGTCCCCAGGGAGCCAACTACATCCCTGTCCCGCATCCACCTGTCATCAGCATTGTGACTCCAGGAAAGTCACTTAAAAACCTAGCATTTCAGTGCCATGAGCCGTAAGACGCGGGTCACAGCACCTGCCCAGTGTATCCCACGGGGCCGACGTGGGGGTGACAGGAGATGAGAGCAGGCTGTAAAAGCATCACGCCCACAGCCATGCACCCTCCCCTGCCCCGCAGGCAGCCCAGCCCCCTCTGGAGGCGAGACCATTGTTCTTGCTTATTCTGCCGGACGTTTCATATTCGGACGCTCCTTGGGTAGCACCAGCCATTCTTCTTCAGGGTCTACCTGAGTTTTCGGACATTAGCCTCCATCAGGGAACGCTAATAAGTGGGTCTTGTTAACATTTGTGCATCACAGAACAGGGGACGGAGGACAGAGGGGGGCTTGCAGTGTTCACGTGGCTTCTGATATGATTTGCACCCAGACCGGCAGGCTCCAGCTCCCACGCTCTCGGTCACTGTGCTGGGCTCCCTTTCCGTATTAATATTTCTCATCTGAATAAAGTCATGCCCCACACAGTCAGTCTGCTGGATATTTTTGAGTATTGCCAGCACACACCCCATGGCAGCTTCCCTCTTCCCCAGCCCAGCTTTGACCCAGTTGGCAGTTCTGAGGGGGTGGATAAACAGGGAGATGAGTATGACCTGGAAATGAATTGATATTTCCCGAGGTTTTCTCCAAATGATGTGTCAACAATTCCCTCAACATTCATTGTGTTTTCCAGGCTCATGGCACATGATTGCAAAAAGAGAAGGACCATGCGGGAATCAGACCCAGGATGCACCAGAGCGCCATCTGCAATCAGTATAATCTGCAGCCGCTGGTCCCCAGCGGTGGTTCAGCAGCTTGAGGATGGGCATCTGGCCAAACTACAGGGCGCAGCCACAAACGTCACCCCCGCGAACCTCTCCCTGGAAGGCCCTGTGGAAACAGTACAAGTAGATTCCAGGGTGACGCCTGTGGTGCACAGCAGGGCCTGGGTCCGGGCGAGGAAGGACCAGGCGGAAAAGGCGCCCAGTCAGAGCCAGCACAGCCGCTGCCCGCTCTCAGCCAGGCGTCAGTCTGGGCTGCTCGGACGACTGGTCAGGGGTTAGTCATCGGGACCCTGGTGGCCTGCAGACGTCATTCGTTCAGCCACCAAAGCACCAGCCCAGGAGACCCCTTTCCCAGTTGGTGAATTTTAACGGTTCATCGGGAGTTGTCAGCTAAGGTGAAGCTAAGTCTTTGTGGATCTGTTATATGGATGCTTGGTTTGAAATGTCTAATGGGTTCTAAGCCAGTTAGGGGAGTTAGCAGATGACTGGCCATCTAGGGTGATGGCTTGAGCACCAGGAACGCTCCCATAGGCTGAAGATACTGGGGGAGGAGAAACAAAGTGAACACCCCGATCATTCAGAGGGCCTTTGATGGAGGGTGGATTGCATGTGCATAAATTGGGGTCAGGGGTTTGAATGTAGAGGCAAGAGGCTGGGTCACGCATGTACCCTTCTCCTGCCTCAGGCACCTCCTCCAGGGCATCAACGGTCTCCCCGCAGCGTCCCTGGAGCAGGCACAGGAGGATGCGGGACAGGGAGTGAGGGGAGCCCTTGGATCAGTGGTCCAGGGCATGATCTAGAGGTCTCAGGTGTTCGGGGATCTCTGTCCCCAGCTGGCCAACTACATTCCTGTCTCAGATTCATCACTCATCAGGGTTAGGGCTCTGGGCAAGTCATCGATCCCCTCTGAACTTCAGTGCCCTGCACCACAAAAGGTGGGTCACAGCCCCTCCTCTGCCCACCCCACAGCGCTGACGTGGAGTTCACAGGACGTGATAACAGATACTCCCCTGAGCTGCAAAGCCTTTCACACATGGAGAGGCTGAAAAGTAACCTTCCGTCTTTCCTGACTCACAGCCGTTCCTCTGGAGGCATCACTGCCACTGTTTTTGCTTATTGTTTCTCACTATTAATATTTCAATAATCGGTTCATGTATGAAGTACTGATCATTTTCCTCAGGCTTTATCTGTGTTCATGTATTATTAGCCTCATAACAGCCATAAGTAGACCCTATGAACATTTTCCTATCACAGAACAGGAAACTGAGGACAAGAGGGTCTATATAAATTTCCCAGATAATATATGTGGCTTCTAAGCAGGGTTTGAACCCAAACTGTCAGGCACCAGCTCCCACGCTCTCGGTCACTGTGCGGGCCTCCCCTTCTATATTAATATTTGTCATCTGAATAAAGTCATGCCCCACACAGTCAGTCTGATGGGTACTTTGAGTATTTCAAGCACTCGCAGTGAGGCAGCTTCCCTCTTACCCAGCCCAGCTTTGATCCAGCCGCCTCCCCCAAGGGAGCCAGGAAACAAGGAGAGGAGTGTGACCTGGGAATGAACGGATACTTCCCAGGGGTCTTCTCCAAGCAATAGGTCAACGGTTCTCTCAGTGTTCATCATGGTCTATGATCACAAAAAGAGAAGGACCCACTTTTACCAAAGACTTCATTCGTTCAGCCACCAAAGCCCCAGCCCAGGAGACCCCTTTCCCAGTTAGTGAATATGAACAGCTCGTCATCTCAGTTTGGTCAGTTGAAGACGGTTATATTCTTTGGGCAACTGTCACGTGGGCAGTTGGTTTGGAATGTTCCGGGTTCTGAGTCGAGAGTCAAGCAGTCTATTGGTCACTCAGGGTGGTCACCTCACGGCAAAGCAGCTGATGGGATCGAGTGCTGAGGGGCAAGGGAGGGGGAGATGGATATTTGTCTGTATCCCCTCAGTCCATTGAGGGGTCTTCGTTTGGGGGAAAGGCATTGTATTTTGGGGTCAGGATTGAAACATGGAGTGAGCAGTTGGGTCAAGATTTGAGCCATTCTTTTGGGTCAGGCACCTCCTCCGGGTACCCACTGTCTCTTCACAGCAACCTTAGAGCAGGAGGATGCGGGAGAGGAGTGAGGAGCTGTCGGTTTGGGTGTCCAGGGCGTGATCTCATGTCCAGGTGTTTGGGAATCACTACCCCCAGGAATTAACTCTACCCCCTGCCTCAGGCCCGCCACCCAGCAGTGCTGTGACTCTGGGCAGATAAACCTCCCTACATTTCAGTGCCCTGAGCCATCAACGAGGGGTCTCAGCCCCACGCTGTCCACCCCACAGTGCTGATGGGAGCAGCCCGAGAAATCACAGATCCTCCCCACTATGGAAAGTTGAATGTGGACGTTCCCAGCCATATGGCTGAGGGGCGTGTTTCCCTTTTCTATTCTGTCAGTTTGCTTCGTCTATTTTGAAGCTATCTTGTTCAGTGCAAAATGCTTACAAGTGTCACCTCCTCGAAACATGGACCCCTTTGTCACTATAAAATGTCCTTCTTTGTCTCTAGAAAAAATATTATCATAAAGTGTATTTGCCGTATATTAATAAAGCCAGTCTAATTCCTTTTTGGTTAATATTTGCTTGGTATGTGTTCATCCATCCTTTGACTTTTAACCTCTTTGTGTCTTGAATTTAAAGTGTGACTTTTGTAGATGGCATAGAGCTCGATCATAGCTTTTTACCCATTCTGCCAATATCTGCCTATTAATTGGCATTTGCAAACCATGTAGATTTAAATTAATCACCAGTCAGGTAGCACTGGACTCTGTTCTTTCACCATGTGTTTTCTACACGGGCTACATCTTTTTGTTCTAAGATTCCTCCATCACTGCTTTCTGTTGTTGGTTATTCTCCAGGGCGTCAACTGCACGCCCATGTCATTTCTCTGACTACATACTCTGCGTCATAGTCTTAGTGGTTTCCCAGGGAACTGCAACTAACACCTGAATTTGTAACGTTCTAATTTAGATCAATACCAAAGTAATTTCAGTGACTTACACCTCTACTCACATTTGGATCTCTTCTGTGTACCCTCCTACATGTTGTTAGTGTCATATAAGTGACAATTTTATACATTGTGTGCTTACCAACATAGATTTGTAATATTCATGAGGCATCCTTTTTAATCAGATAGAAGAAAATAATGAACTTGAAGGAACTACATCAAAGTCTAAATTCAATATAGCCCCAAATTAACAGGAAAACAGAATTTGTTATAGTCTAGAACCCCATGCAATGAATCTAACATGCGTTTGAAAGAATACATTTAAAGGAAGAACCAGGAAGTTTTGAGCCATTAGCACATACAGGCTTTTTTGGTCTTCAGGAGAGTTTCAAGATACAGCAGACAAGACATTGTGTTATCAGAGCACCATGGACAGTGCAGAATCGACTTTAGGTTTAGAGCTGAGCATGCACACAACTGTCTGCAGGGTAACAATGGAATTTCACAGCAGTAGGTACGGAAAGGATTATTCAAGAAAAAGTGTCAGATAACTCTCCTTCTTGTAATCAGAATGGATAATCACTGTGTACACCAAGGATTTAAATGCAAAACAATGCAATTATAAATATATTAAAAGAAAGATGAGTGATTTTACACATTTTTATTCTCAAGGCCAAAGAATGACAGAAACCTGGAAGCAATCAGCAAAAAGAACGACATAACAAACATCATTTAAAAAAAAAAAGACCCCCTCATACTTTGCACCCAAATCGCTGCACATCCACCTGTAGGGTCTGTGCCAAGGAGACTTAGTCTTGAATCCAAACACAGCCTCAGCGGCTGTGAGTGAGTTATACTGGCAGCAGCAGGGACTTAGTTCAAGTGTGAAGTGGGAAGGACAAACGTTTCTGGAGTTCCAAGTGCACATCATCTGGTAGAGTCACCTGGCAGGTTAACCCGCGCAGGGTTGATGGGTGAGAGGAAGCGGGGCCAAGGGCAGGCAGAGCCGCCCCCGCTCCCAGCCCACCCGCCCTCCAGCGCCTCCTGACTCGCGGGGCGGCGCTGCAGGGCGGCGCCGGGAGCGGCGGGGCCGGCGGGGCTGCAGTTGAAGTTGGGGCGGCGCGGCCCCGGCCCTGCCGTGTGGGCCGCGCATCCCGCCCAGCGGCCAGGCTGGTCCTCCCTGCGAGCCCACCCCGGGGCGCTGACTGCTCCCGGGCACAGGGCTGTGTCCCGGGAAGCGCTGACCTTTCTGGGAAGGAGCTCTGCCTCCCTCACCCCGCGGAGAGCAGCGCTCAGACGCTGCGGGGCTGGAGGAGCGGGACCTGAGCGCCAGGGCTTCCTAATTCCAGGGGAGGAAGGAAGGCGGGTGAGCTGTGCGGGCTGTGTGTGTGTGTGTGTGTGTGTGTGTGTGTGTTAGAGAACGTCTAGGGCCCCTCTCTGTGCTGTGGGGACGCCTAGTAGGTGAGAAGAACCCGGTACACACCCGCCTCGTACTCGCGAGCGCTTGACCCACAGTGTCCTGTGAATCTGTGTGGAGAAGAGAATCATAATCAACAATTTTCTCACATTCCCATGAATATCTTACCGGGGCCCCTTGTTTTTTACTACAGGACACAGCTCTGACAATTTCGGGGCAGTCCCTCCTGTTGGCGTGATTGGAAAACGTGTGTAGTTAGTAAACGGATGCTTTATTTGATGTCATAGTTAAAAAAATTCTCAGGCAACTATACGGAGATGCCTGACATAACCGTGTTCTTTAAGGGCCTCTGCCCTTGAGGGTCACCGCCTTCAGGACAGCAATGCTCGGCAGGGCTAGGGCTCGAGGCCGAGGCAGAGCGCGTGGTCAAGCATCGCAGGAACATGCTGCGCCCGGAGCGCTGGAGAGCCGCCAGGGGTACCCGGAGCGCCAAGGGTACGGGGGACACCCCGAGGGCCAAGAGCGCCGAGGAAGCCCGGATCGCCGTGGGTGCCTGGAGCGCCACCAGCAGTGAGCTTCGCCCAAGCAGGGAGCCTCCGCACAGCAGTGAGCTCCCTAGTGTTACTGCCTGTATGTAAACGATGCTGCCTCCCCAGGCAGGAGGGAGAATTGGCTGCTGAGCCAGTAGAGGTCAGGTCTAGGGCTCTCTCCTGCCGAGAGAACAAACAGGTCTCTTAAGGAAAGTCAGAGTCTGAGGCTGACGTGTGGGTGGGCGTCACCTACCTAGATAGCCTCCCCATCGCTTCCCTTCCATGTGTCTTCCCTGATGCAAACAGCCTTTCTTCCAACCCCGGTGGACGGAAAGGCAACTACATCTCGTAGCTTCAGTCAGT
>NC_045727.1:17553541-17703816 GCF_009834535.1 Camelus ferus
GAAGAGTGCGGTGGGCATGGCCGTGCCCACTCCATCCTGCGGGAGAAAGTCAGCCCTGGCCCTTGTGCTGTGTGAGCGGGTCGTGCCTACTGGGGAAGCTCATACACTGCACACGGGTTCACAATTATCCCATTTAAACTGACACACAGACAGCCCCCCACTCATACTCATGCTCCTGTCCCCACCGCCTCCAAAAGGGAATTCAGCTGTTGCCAGGGACCGCAGGACGCCGCAGGACACTGCATGACACAGCCAGAGGCCTTCGCCCGCCCGGAATGAAGGTTGATTTCACCGCACCCCCGCCCTTCTATCCCACCAGGGAGCTGTCCTCAGGATGGCTCTCCAGACCAACAGAAGCCAGCAGAATAGCTTCGCCTTCCTCATCCTCTAGCTTTTTTCCTTCTTAGCAGTTGAGTGCTTCCAGAATATGTGCTGTTTTCACTGCTTTCGGGGCTGCCCTGGATGGCAGAAAACTCAGGTCGAGCTCAGTCTATCCATGGCACAAGGAGACGTCAATCACCTCTGGTCCCTCAGTGTGGCAAGGAGGCGGGGTGTCAGGGTCTCTCTTTGGAAGGGCAGCATCCTTGGGCTCCTCTGGGGAATAGCCCTCAGCTGTTCAGCTCCTTTATTTGAAAATCAACTTCTCCCACAGCCAGTTGGGTCTGATGTTAATCTTTCTGAGAGGTCACAGAGCTTAGAGGACACAGCAGCCTTCGCGCAGGGGTCCTCCTGCGGTGGGGGTGTCTCCACGTTTCCAGCACACGGCTTTCTTTCTCAGGGAAGGCCAGCGCACAGGACATCTGCTTGCTTGTTTGAAGTATTCAGCCCTGGTGGCTGCCTGGAGGGAGATCCTGGGCTGTCCTGAACAGCACCATTCTCCTTTGTCTCTGAGTCTGACTACAGTAGGTGCCATGGAAGTGGAACCACACGGCACACGTCCTTTGGAGACTGGCTAATTTCACTGAACACAATGTCCTCAAGGTTCATCCGTGTTGTACCCTGTATCAGAATCCCCTTCCTTTTTAAGGCTGAATAATATCTCATGGTATAAGTAAACCAAATTTTGCTTATGCATTCATCTGTCAATGGACACTTGGGTGGTTTCCGCCTTCTAGGTTTTGAAAATTGTGCTGCTGTGAACATGGGCATACAAATATGTCTTCAAGACCCTACTTTAGGGTAGATACCCGGAAGTGGAATTGTTGGGTCATACATTAATTCTATTTTTAGTTTTTTGAGAGGCTGGCCATACTGTTTTCTGCTAATGGCTGTACCATTTTACATCCTCCCCTGCGACAGTGCATAAGGGTTCTAATTTCTCCACTACCTGGCCAACACTTGTTATTCTGTTTTATGTTTTTGAATAGAAGCCATCCTAATATATGTGAGGATGGTACCTCCCTCAGGATCAGCGATGTTGAGCTCATTTTTTTAATGCACTTATTGGCCACTTGTGTATCTTCTTTGGAGCGATGTCTAGTCAAGCCTTTGCCCATTTTTCAGTCAGACTGCAGTTGAGTTGTAAAAGTTTATATATTCTGGATATCAACCCCTTTTCAGACCTATGATTTGGAATATATATTTTTTTCCATTCGTGGGTTTGTCCATCACTGGGCTGAGGTGGAAGAAATGACCAGCCTTGTCTCCAGCTACCCCAACAAGCCCCCTTCGCTGGGCCATTAACCAGGAGCAGGGCTGAGAATTGTAAGGAGCTGGGGTGGCGGAGGTGGGGAGGGGGTGGCGGCGGTGGTGCTGGTGGACACAGTCCCCCATCTTCGAGGTCCGAAAGTTACACGCAGTTTGAATTTCCTAAAAAAACAAAACAAAACAAAATACACATCAGAAAAAAAAGAAAACAAAAATGGTGAAATCAACTTAAATCACAAATTTTTCAACAATATATCCAAAATGCTGGAACGTCTACACGTGGCCCATGGCCTATGGCCACATTTGTAGGGCTCAAGGGTCACACAGAGCTGGTGGCTACCATATTGGACAGGGGGCAAAGCTGCATGCGATTGCCGGGCAGAGGGTTGGGTCTCAGTAATGGTTTAGTTATCAGTGTCTAAATTCTAGCCACCCTTTTTAGAACCTGAGAAAAGTTAAAAAAATAAAGATTTGAGGCCTCCCTCCTTGGCTTGCGGATGGCCGCCTTCCCTCTGTGTCTTCACATGACCTTTTCCTCTGGGCTCTTTGTATGTTCTAACCTCCTCTTCTCCTAAGGACATCGGTCACATTGAATTTAGGGCTCACCTGATGGCCCTGTTTGAGTCGAATCACCTCTTTAAGGTCTTATCTCCAAGTACAGTCTCCTCCTTAGAGTAAGGGGGTTAAGAGGTCAACCTTTGAATTTGGTGGGGAGACACAATTCTCATAACAGAATTTAAAGTGCTGTAATTTTACATGGTCTTGTGAGGAGAGGGCAGCCCAGATATCTTCGTGATCAAGAGACAGAGATGTTTACTAAACTGAGCAGTCATTGGATCAGATGAGCCTTTGTCTCCTGGTGGAGATTTCAGACGTTAAAACAGGGGCAGGGAGCTCGGGTCAGAGCGGGGAAGCGAGAAGCCCTTTCACGTGCTTCAGCTTAGCCCAGCTTGCGGGGTAGCTGGGAGATGGCCGTGAAGCACTGTTTTAATTATTGCACTAATCAACCATTGTTAAATTGCAATAGTCGCTCAAGAACTGAAGGCTGGCTGGGTTTCTCATATTAAAGACAAAAGGCCAAAAATATGTGTGGGAAGTGTTTAACAAGAACAAACCCTCATATTTCTCCAGGAATTCAGTAACATGGGTCTTTAAAACACGTACAATTTATGCAGTACCGTTTTGGCCTCCTATGTTGAATCTTAAAAGTATTTAAAAGGAGCTTCATGATTTTTAAGACATCTTCATTTTTACATTTTAAGGCACAGTGACACAAGATGGCTATTTGAGATTTCTACTCTCTAGTCATTGAGTGTCAATAAAATCAAGGTGAAGAATGTTTCACAGGACGGGAATGACACATGGCCAAATCTCATCTCACCTCCCACGGGTCCGACCTCCTTCCTTAGGGAATGTGTTGTGTGTCCTTCAGACTGGACCCACATATTCTAAAGAGTTTAGTGGAAGTGGGAATTAATATCACGTATCAGTGAAGGGTAAATATTAATTAGCAAGGCTGAAGGTTTTCATCTTAAAAAAGTATGAGTCTATATAAGTGAGAATTTACCTACCATCATGTGGTGTATGGATGAAGCACGGGATATTTACAAATATATGTGAAGTAATATTAACTAAATTGCAACAAATTAAGGAATGCAAGTGCCATTCATTGTGAAATTGTGGTTCAATGTTAAATAAAAATGTTTGTGGTACTTTACTTCAATAAAAACATGTCTGTGGTACTTCCTTGTCTTTTGTAAAAAATCTCATGTTTGCTAACATTAAATCAACATATAATTGGATTCAAGAGGTGAGGCCTGATGCGAACAGAGTGAGAAGAGATCCTTCAATGTAAAAAGCCCCTTGGAGAAGAAGTGGTATATATGCACAATGGAATACTACGCAGCCACAGAAAAGGATGAAATAATGCCATTGGCAGCAACAGAGATGGACCCAGAGATGATCAGACTAAGTGAAGTAAGTCAGACAGAGAAAGAGAAATATCATATAATATCACATACATGAAATCTAATAAAAATAGACAAATGAAATTCATTACAAAACAGACTCCCATACATAGAAAACAAACTTATCGTTACCAAAGGAGACAGGGGGGTACAGACAAATTCGGAATTTGGGACTAGCAGATACAAACTACTATATATAAAATACACAAGGTCCTACTGTATAGCACAGGGAACTACATTCAATAGCTTTTAACAAACTATAATGGAAAAAGGGCATGAAAAAGAATATATGTGTAACTGAATTACCTGCTGTACACCAGAAATTAACACATTGTAAATCAACTGAACTTCAAGAGAAAAAAAATGAGCATGAAATATTGACACACAAAGATACGTATCTAACATTATATTTATATTGTATGTCTATATTTACATATAATGTACTAAATATATATATGTATGTATAAATATATATATATATATATATATACATGAAACAATGAAGTAGAATCTCTAGATTTAAGTTTTATGTTATAAAGCTCTTCCTTCAAGTCTAAGGGACATCAGTAAACAATGAGCACTGGCCAAAAGCAATACATTGTAAGATTGGCATATACTTAATGAAAAAACTGCTAGGGGTTAGGGTGTAGCTCAGTGGTAGAGTGTGTGCCTAGCGTGCACAAGATCCTGGGTTCAGTCCCCAGTACCTCCATTAAATGAAGGGGGAAAAAAACCCATCTAATTACCCCCCCAAAAAACTTTCTTAAAAAGAAACTTCTAAAAATGTAATTTTAAAATATTCAATAATGTTTAATAATGTAACAATTTGGAAGTTTTATTCTTAAATAACATTATCAAAATAATATGTACATAATTTAAAAGACTGAAAACAAGTCAGTTTGGGCTATTGGTGAAACAATCTAGACGTTATCCACAGTGAATTTTACGTGATGACGCCATCAATAGTTTCAACATTCACAAAGTTAACTAGATAAAATAGCAAGCAAAATCTGAAAGCTTGGCGCCCCTGCTGTCCGATGCTCCTGTCCCCGGTGCCGACCTCACAGCCCACCCACTGCCTGGGTCGTCCTCCCTGGCTCCGTGCAGCTGAGATCTGTCAGCGCCTCAGCCCCAGCCTCCCATCAGCCTGCCGCCAGGTGCCACAGAATCGTGGACAGTCCCCCACAGACCCCACGAGTCCTGGACCCGATTCTCTGAAGGTTCCACCCTCCACTTCCATCACCGGAGTCCGCCTCCCTGTGGTTACGCGGCTGCCTGGCTGCACCCCTCCGCTGGGGACTGGGCCCTCCCAGTGTCTGCCTGGGGCCATACTTGGATTTACTGCAGGGACACAACTGCCGGGCCTACCCCATCGTTGCTCCAAGACGTCAGCTCCTTGCCCTCTTGTTATTTCCCCCCAAACCATGGCTGTCTTCTTCCTGGGCTCAGCGTCCAGCCATCCCCGCCGCCCCGCAAGACGCTCAGCAGCACCGTTGCTGGGAGCGCTGCAAACAAACGCGTCCCTCCTTCCGCAGATACAGAACGTTGTCCTTGCGCCCCCTAGTGGAGGTCCTGTGCACGCGCCCATTCACGTCGTCGAGGGTTCCCGTCTTCCCTGCAAATTAAAGGCACACGATTAATGAACAGCCTATGTTGTTTTCACTCGTTCATTGAAAACCACATGCCCTCCTTTGAGCCCGGAGAGGAGCCTGTTTGGCTTTCAAAACTCCACGAAAACTCAAAGCCCAGCTCAATGGTTGCCTCCTATATAAACGTGTCCTGATAGGGCTATAAATTATTTCCACCATCATTTGCTTTTCCGTGAGAAACTGAACACCCACCTCGCAGGGCATCGGCCACAATTTTTAGTTAGAGATGTGTGGTTTTCAATTTTTCTTAATTCGATCATTCGTGAGGGCTGGGCTCTGTCTTTACAATGACCAAAGAATGCAGCAGAAGGTAACCCACCCGATGACTCCTTTATAGATTACTTCCTCTGTTTTAATTAAATCGAAGTCTGATTAAGTTAGAGAGGTGGGACTAGGGAGGGGAGGGGGCCGGGCCAATACAAGGTCTTTTCTGTGTCCATTTCCCACCAGACCCGAGCCACTGGTGGAGGCCAATGGAGGACAGAGGAGTCAAAGGCAGAAGAGGTGAGTCCACTTTCTTTATTTTGATTTGACTTGTCAGCTGTCTAGAAACAGCAGTTGTGACATAGGAGGGTAAGAGGAACTTAGTAATTAGTGCATTACACAAATGTTGTCTGAGTGTTGACTCAATGTGTAAGAATCATTCTGAGTGAACACCCCCCCCTAACTCTGGGAAGGGTACTCAGTCCCAAGGCTGCAGAGAGGGTGTACTTCCTATTTCCATAGATTCAACTTTTGCTTGGGTTACTCCAGGAAATGGTGAACAGACAGCTTGTCCACCGATTTTAACACAGACGCGGCCACGTAACACATGCAGGCGGGAAGCTCCCTGTAAGCACGGACCCTTCTTGAACCTCCGCTCAAGGCTCCATGAGGATTTGCGACTCCCTTTCCAACTTCAAGTCCCCAAAGACGGGGAATCTGTGCTTTCGTATCTGGCCTCTCATGGCCGTGTTCTGGGGGTGACAGCAGTCGGGACACTGTCACTCTGTGCATGTCAAGGTTGTCACTTGTCAGAAGGACTAGTCATTGAAATCTTGCAGAATCACTCTCACTTTCCATGTGCACCTCCCCCCGGCCGTGAACGGGGCTGACGGCATGGACGACACCAGCAGACGTCCATCCGTCGGGACTCTATCGGAAAACCAGTGTGTCTACAGTGTAGACATATGTTCTGCCTCAAAGTGCATGATTTCATGCATGAGTTGTCAGGACTGCAAAGGGAATTGTTTGATTTGTTTGCAAACGTGGAAAACAAACGCCTGGAGTCACGCCCCACATAACCTCTGCACTTGGAGTAGCAAAATGCGGAACCAGAAAAAAACGTGGTTTCGCACTGCTAATTCACAGTCTTAATTTTTGAGTGCTGTGCAGTTGGGGGCAGCGGAGCCAGTGCCCTGAGCTGGACCGAGGGCTGACGGAGAACATCAGACAGGAATCTCTGAGCGCACAGGATCCAGAGACCCGGTACCCAGGGCCGCCCGGGCAGAGGGAGGAGGGGCCTCCGTCAGCACGTGGGGCTCAGGCACAGGGGAGGGCGTCCCGGGCGCCGACAAGGGGGCCTTGTGTGCCCTCCTCTGCTGGGGACACCAGCACGTGCCGGTTACCTTCGTGGGTTCTCTGCCAGCCTTGAAAACTGTCTTCAGAATGTCCTCGTGATACTCTGTCACTGTTTCTTCTCCTCCACTAGATGGTGGTGTACACCCACCGAAGACAACCATTTCTAACCCCTTAGGGTCCTGGTGCGGAGGGGACAGAGAGTTGATGGGGTCCATCTTCCTCATTTTCCAGACAGGGAGTGGGCACCAGAGTGTTTAGCATGGCTACTGGACGTAGCTATGCAATAGCTGTAACTGGTCACACACTCACTGTGTGCCAGGCTCTCTTCTCGAATTAGTTCCTTAACCCCCCCACGAGACTCTGCGATGTAATTTCCCGCCCTACATCCCAGGAAATTGAGTCTCAGAGAGATGATGTGACCTGCCCAGAATCACACAGCATAGAAGCGGACAGGCTGGGATTTGACAAAGTTTTTCTCACAGTCCAGATGCCAGAGACATAGTGCTGTCCTGTTGCCCAAGTCAGTCACTATCTATTAGGCTCCTGCTATGTGCTGGGCACTGTGTGGGGCTTGGGAAATACAGATGAAGAAGACAGATGCATTCTATGGACAGCTTGTCCCATGTCGTCTCCCCAGGGCGCCCTGAGGGCAGTGCCCTCGTGTCCACAGCGCCCAGCACGGAGTTTGGCACAAAGTACGAGCTTGTTAATTTTGGGTGAATAAATGAATAAACTCTTGCAGCTTATACAACAAGCACTTAAAGACGATTGCAGCTAAGAGATCCTGCTCCTGGGAGTGAAAACAAAATTCTATTTGACCATCCTTTTTCCACAAATGATGCCGGGTCAATTTTCCATAGGGAACTCTTTAACCTGACCTCAAAAGTCATTTCCAGAAATCAGTCCCAGATTTATTGTGGATCTGATTATGCAAGGTAGAGCAATAAACTTTTGGAATAAAACAAAGGAGACTGTTTTCATGAGGTTGAGGGTAGGCAAAGCTTACGTAACTAGAATACAATGGTGCCAACCACAAAGGGGTAAAAACTATTTTAAACTGAAGAACTCTCACTCATCAATAACACCATTAATAACACAATTAACACCATGCAGAGAAGGAAACGGTAAAAATGGAGTTGGAAAAGGCTTTCTGCAGTACACATTTCCAACAAAGGATGTGGCAAAAACAAGAGAAAATCGGCAAAGGATGCAAGTAATTTCCCAAAAGAGGCTATCCCTTGCTAAAATTCACATGAAAATGTGCTCAACCTCATTTGTCTGCAGTGAGATGCAATTTGACACACCAATGTGACACTTGCGCATTTTGGCCAGAAGGTCTGTAGTAAAAGTTGTCAATATCTAGAGTTGCCGAGGATCTGGAGGAACTGGAACCCCATTCAGGGCTGACAGTTGGATACACTGACACAACACTCTGGGAAACTGGGTGTCAGCATCTCCTGAAGCTGAGTACATCCATACCTCAGACCCCGCAGACTCCCCTCTGTGTAGTCCCAACACCGACGCGTACTTATGTTCAAAAATACACATGTGCCGGAATGTTCACAGCACCACGAGCCCTAAGAGCCCCAGACAAAGTGTTCAGGTGCCCATCAACGGCAGAACAATGAAAGCATGGCGTAGTCACACAGGGGGACACTCCACACACACAGAATAATGAAACCACCACCACATGTAACAGTGTAGACCAATCTCACAGAGGAAGGGAATCGGACCCCAAAGGGTACCTCCTGTTTGCCAGCTATTGTGATAAGCAAGTTACACACATCATCTCATTCAGTCCTCATTCCCAAGACTGTGAGTTGCTGTAATGATCCCATTTTGCTAACAGGGAGACTGAGGCTCAGAGAGGATGTGTCCCCTGTCTATGTTCCCACATAGAAGATGGTGCATTGCTGATTGTTTTCCAGTAGGACTGCATTGCCAACAGAGTTCTGTTGTACCAGCATGAACTTCCTCCAAACTGAACCCCATAGCGTGTTCACTAAGGGACATGGTCCCTGATCTTGAATATTCGGGGCTTGAAAATTGGGAGGACGGAGGTTTGGGATAGGACATTTTAAAATTGGGGCTATTAAGGACGTGAAACCCCACCACCCATTCACTGTCTCCATGATTTCATAAAAGAAAAGGGTAAGAAGGACGTAAGTTCAGAAACAAAACAAAATAAAACAAAAAACAAACAAACAAACAAACAAAGAAACAAAAAACTAACCATAGCCTTTCCGAGGCAGGGACAGCTGGGGTTTGCACACTGACAGTTTTGCTAGAGAAATCTGGGGCCGCTGGCTTATAGATTTGAATCTTGTCTCCAGCACTTCCTAGCTGTGTGACCTTGCGTAAGCAGCTTCGCCTCTCTGCGCCTCACTGCTTCCTTCTTGGGGTCGTTGTCAGGATTAAATGATTTAACCTACGGAAAGCCCTGACTACGCTCCATCAACCGCGGCGGCTGATGTAGAGTTACCGCCTCCGATGCTCACGGGGCAACAGCGCCACCTGGTGGTCCTTCATGCCGGGGACAGACGAGCCGCTTCTGCGGGGCGACAGTGAGGCGACCGCAGGCGGGGAGAGGGGGCCTCGGGCAATGGCCCAGGACCAGACAGGAAAGCCGTCAATAAATATTCATGGCATCATGTAAAGCTCAGGCCTGGCCGTCCGAATACAGTTTGTTCCTCCGAGGCGACTGTCCAAGCCATCAGCTCTAGAAGAGGAGAGAAAATGAAATCTCTCTTCCTGGCCTCCCCCCTCTCCAGGGTCGGGGGAGGTCTGCTTTATTGGGGGGGCGGATTCTGCTTTATTTAGGGGTGGGGGGCTGTCTCTTCACGGTGGCTGACAGGGCAATGGGGCCTTGGTGCTGTCACCTACTGGGGCCGGGGCTGGGGCTGGGGCCGGGTGTGGGGTCACTGTCAGTCCCACCTCCTTACCTTGTGCGTTCCTGCCAGGTCTGAAGATGGGTAAAGGGGACAGCAGACTGAACGTGGGAACCTTTTGTGACTGTCACAAAACAGGGACACGGGTAAGCCCTGTGTTCTCCCCGATAAGGTTCTTACATAGACAGAGCCGTTAACCATTGGAAACAGCCCTTTGTCCCCAGAAGAGTAGCTGCAGGAGATGCTGTGGGATCTGAAAGGAGACTGGAGCACGCTCTCTTTTTTCCATTCCTTCCCCAGTGTGGGAGATTAATACTGATTTTTCTTTCCTGTCTCTGCCTGCAGACTTCCACATAGCCGGTGAGCCTGGGAAGGAAGCTGGCTCTGGGAGAAGGCAGGCTTGCCTTGGAATCACGGTTCTGATACTTCCTGACCGCATGATCTTGGGCAAGGCACTGTCTCCTCCACCTTGTTTCTCATCTGTAAACTGGGGATGATTACAGCACATCCCTCAGGGATCTGCGTGTGCGAACGTATCCCACAGCCTCAGGTGCCCACAGAGGCCAGGCGGGCATCGTGGATGAGACAAGTGGGCCAGGTGCAGGGCAGCAGGGAGTAGTGGGGACTGGGGCAAACCAGGAGCTCTAACCCTGTGCAATGGTGGCAGCTGCTGGTCAGCGTCATCTCATCCAGGGCACTCAGGCATTTGTTCCAGGGATTCTAGAAAACCTCAAAATCCCAGAATTTTTTTTTCTTCTCAAGCATCTGTGGGTGGACTCTGGCACTGCCGGGCTTAGCAGAACGGAGAGAACAGATTTGGTTGCAGTAAAGTATGACAGAAAGAAATGAGAGCCCAGTGCTGACAGTTTTTTTTCCCCCCAGCATTCACAGGAAATCATCTCCATTTTTCAGTGCTGGCAATTGAACAACATTTAAAAAGCAATGCACTGTGGTCTGTATCAAAACCCTGTGTTAGCCCACAGCCCTTGGGCAAGTCTCTTAATATCCCGGGGCTTCTGTTTCTTTATCAACAACAAGGGTAAGAACACACCTAGCACCTGATCTTAGCAGTTAAATAGCCCGCTTCACTTAAGCTTTCCCTCCGTGTGATGAGGGCTCTGTTAGCTAATATCCCTCATGTCATAGACGAGGAAACAGGCACAGAGAAGCTGAGTAGCTTGCCCAGAACCCCACAGTTAGTAAGGGGACAGGTTATGGTGAGGCTTAGAATAATATAATGCATGGAACATGGTCAGTGGCGGGGAGGGCATAGCTCAAGTGGTGGAGCAGATGCTTAACTTTCACGAGGCCCCAGATTCAGTCCCGAGTACCTCCTCCAAAGAGAAAGAAGTGAAAATAGTCAGTGAGTGCCACGGTCGCGATGAGCACTATTATGGCTAACAGACATGTCTCACGGTCAGTTCTCACACTTAATTCAGTGGCCAAAATTAACTGCTACGCCTTTGATCCGTCAGGACCACGGCCAGCTCCGAATCACGTGGCATATATTTTTGCAGGTAGCTCTCGGTCATCTTCATAGCTCTATTCAGGTAGACGTTGGGTCACACTGCCAATGGGTTTTCTGGAATGATAATGAGATTTAGACCCCTGGTGCAGTGGCGGGATCCTCATCTCGGGGTAACCAAGCCCATCGTGACCAGTTATTTACAGCTTGAGTTGTTCTGAGATCAATACGAATTTGCTCTTCATCGAGTGGGCTGTAAAACACGGGTGAAAGGCAGCCCTGAAAAGCAGCTGACATGGGAGTGAGGAGCTTGTGGGGCCTGGAGAGGGGCCAGGCTATCAGAGGAGAGACGAGGTGGGCGGTGGAAGGCAGCGGACAGAGGCTGACCTCTGTCCAGGAGGCTGTGGCCAGAGTTCCCAACGGGACCTGTGCAGGACATAGTCTTACTGAGAGAGTAGATTTGATTGGCAGCGAGGCGTGGCAGAAAGAGAACAAATTTTGGAGTTGGATGGAACTGGATTTGTATTTCAGCCGTGTGATTTTCTGCCTGCGATACTCCTGGGGTATCTGGGCTCCGTTCCCTGATACTTGGTATTCTCATCAGTAAAATGGGCAGTTAACCGAATCTCTTTCACAGATCACGATGAAATGAGTCTGTGTTTGCAAAGCACTAGTGTTTTTGTTTTAGTACAGTGCAAACTGTCAAGTGCAGTCCCTAAGTGGCTGTGGGGTCAGGCAGACCTGGGGTGGAATCCTGCGTCTTTCACCTCCAAGCTGAGCAACCTTGGGAAGTCACTCCACCACTCTGAGCCTCGGGTTTCATATGTAGAGATAATAGGAGCCCCTGCCCAGGGCAGCTGTGATCATTAAATGAGATAATGCACAGAAAGATAAATTAGCACCGTGCACAGATCACAGAGTGAGCTCAGCAAGAAGGTGGCATTACTTTTGTCCATCTGATTCTTCACCACCCCACACTGGGCACAGAGGGGGCTCTCAGCAAACACTGGCTTCCTTGCACAATGGATAAATGTGTTCTTCAGGAAACTGGATAATGTGAGGGATTTAATAAAAAAAATTAATGACACTAAAAACATTATTTAAATAATAAATAGCCATGAAAATGACACATACACACACCATTTCCAAATGTGTGGAGGGGGCACTGGAAAACCAATGTGGGATAGTGCTGTAAGCCAGGGTTAAGCTGGTGGGGAGCCGTTACCATCCTGGAGTAGCCAGGATGAAGGTTCCAGCACTTCTCTTCCTGAGCCATGTGATCCTGTAGTACCTCCCTGCAGAATAAGAATGAACATCCCCGGTCCATCTGGTTCGGGCTTGGCCACGTGACTTGCTCAGGGTCGGCAGACTAGGAACTAGGCAGTGGTGTGAGCGGAGGCTGGAGGTGTGCCTGCACACCTTGGCTCGCCCACCTGTGCTTCTCTCATCTGCCATGAGAAGATACACGCTCCAGGTAGCTGTGGGCCTCGGAAGGAGGACAGCCACCTTTGGAGCAGATCTGAGCCCAGCTGGCAGCCTGGACCAAGGTCAGCTGAGCCCAGAAGCACCGAGGCTGACCCCCAGACCCACGAGCAGAAAACCAAGCATGTGCTTCTGCAGCCACAGAGATTTTGAGGTTGTCTGTCATGTGGTAAGAACTGACTAATGCCCACGTCTAGACTAGGAGGGGGCACGGGGAGGTGCGGTCACTGCACTGGGCTGCCCGGAAGGAGCTGTGACCTCCGTAGAGGAGAGTGGATTGGTTACCTACACTTTCTTCCCTCCCTCCTGTCCCCTGCTGGTGCCTCAACTGAACCGAACCGGCTGAACTCAACCAGAAACAGACAGAAAGGGAGACACGGAAGGTCAGGCCCCTGGGGCTCAGTGCACGGTAGAGGGTGGGGCGTGGGTGTGGGCGGGCGGATAGGAATGGCCCAACACGATTAAGAAGGAATGAGGGTGCGTGTGGCTCTTGAATTCTCAAAACACTGTGCTGAGGGCTTTGCACGAGGAGCCCCGTCTGCATACAGCTCTTTGGGCACCTTCCCAACTCCCTCCTCCGCCTCCCTGCTCTTCTCTCACTCTGCCCACGATCGGGAAGGTTCCTTGGGATCTCTCCATGGACTCAGTTAGCAGGGCCTCCCTGAAAAATCCTACGATGATTTCAGGAATTTTCCCCCTTCCCCAGGCCATCAGCCAAGCAAGAGGCGTTCCCGGGATTAGTATGGTTGAGATGGAGATTTAGAGAATATTTTTTGGAATCTGTTGCCTCCCAACATCTTTATCAAAACCATGTGTTC
This sequence comes from Camelus ferus, assembly GCF_009834535.1. NCBI lineage: Eukaryota > Metazoa > Chordata > Mammalia > Artiodactyla > Camelidae > Camelus > Camelus ferus. Next base: position 17,567,018 of record NC_045727.1, read on the forward strand.
CAAGATATTGTTCACAAGAGTCCCAGCTCTGTCCTGTCCCCTCCAAGTTTCTTGCTAGTCAGGAGACCAGGCGCTCCTTTTCTTGGGCAGGAGCAGTTGGGAACACAGCGCAGAGCAAGAGCTTTGACGTCAGATCGAAGTGGTTGTGAAGCTCGACCTGCCCTCTTAGCAGCTGGGTGGCCTTGGGCAGGTGGCCTCACCTGATTCCTGAAACAGTGGGGAGAATTTTAGCAGCACGCTCTAGGGCCCCTTTGAGGACTTGGTGGGATTTACACATTGGTGCCCTTGGCACGGTACTGTGTTAACGTTTGTTGAACTGCTATTGCTACGCATGTCTTAAAAGAGGTTATTGTAAAGGCTGTGTGTCTGGAATGGGGCTGGAGAGCCACAGAATGCTCTATCTGATGTTATAGCATTTGGTACCCCACCCCTGGTACAGGGAGGGCTATGCACAGTTCTTCTGTCAGTGAGATCCCATCACCTCTTGGAAAAGCAAAATTCCTCTCCTTTCCAGGCAGGTAAGAGCTGAGGCATCCCTTTGTCCTCCAGGGCTCTGGAACTGGGCAGGGGACTTCTCCTTGGATGAGCCGGTCGGTGGCCTGGTGTCATCCATTCATTAAGCAGCCATTCAGCTCAGTCCATCCTAGAGAAATAGGGATCTGCCAGCCCTTGGAACATCCTAGGATTTGTGAGTTCTTAAATCTGAATATACATTTATGGGTATCAGGTCAATGATGAACGTAGGGCAGCCTGAATCTTGTAGATAAATGATAGGTACAGTATAAGATAATTGCAGGGGGGGGAGTGTAGAATGTCTAGGAAGCTATTCAGATAGGAGAGAAGCGACTGTCTGTTTCCACCCACTTATCTTATAGCCACCCCCATCCAAGACCAACTCAGCCACACACTCATCCCTCCACCGACCACCCACTCCATATCCAACCAAATACCTACCTCCCCATTCTTCATCCATCCATTCCTCTACCCACCCCATCTCCCTTCAAACCCACCCATCCATCCCATTCATGTATCCATCCGTCCATCCATCCATCCACTAACCACTCACCCTAGCCCTCATCCATCTATTCACCATATATAGGCTTTCCTTCACCCAGAACCCATCCCATCCATCCATCTATCCATGTATCCATCCAGATGTCCACCATTCACCCACACTATCCAGCCATTTAGCAAATATTTATTAATTATTCAGTATGTGCCACAACTTGTGTTATGGACTTAGGACACATATAACTTAAGACCTGGCTCCTTCTCCCAAGAGCCTCTCTATTCTGTGTCCAAGAGCTATATTCTAACATAAAAAAAGACAAAATAAAATGCAGCACACAGGCGGCAGCATCTTGTAGTCGTTATGCACACGCTTTGCAGCCAGACCAACCTGTCTTGGTTTTGTGCTTTGCCACTTACTAGATGAATATCCTTGTACCAATCAAAGCACTTTAGTAAACCCCAGTTCCCTCATCTACTGAGTAAGAATGATAAGTGCATCTACCTCAGAGGATGCTGATAAACACTAAACAACTTAATGATAAGGAAGTTAACACATTGGCAGACGGTCACATAGCAAAGAGTTGCAGACATCCTCTGGGAGCTGAGAGCAAACCCAGCTGACAACTAGGAAGACAATGGGAACCTCAGTCCTACAACCACAAGGAACTGAATTCTGCCAACAACCTTGTGAGCTTGGAAGGGGACCCCAAGCTCTGGAAAGGAGCCCACTGACACCTGGATTGAAGCATCGCGGGATCCTAAGAAGACCCAGCTAAACCATGTCTGACCTACCGGCTCATGGAAACCGTGAGATATTGAATGTGCGTGGTTTTAAGCTGCTAAGCTTAAGGTAACTTGCAACGTGGCAACAGATAACTAAGACATTCAGTAACTTGCCCAAGGCTACATAGCTCCTCAGTGATAGGGGCAGGATGCAGAGCAAGAGCGAAGCACCACACACTTCCTGGAAGGTAACCAGCCAGAGAGGTTAAAGTGCAAGGGGTGTTCTGCTTACTCTTCAGTCGACTAGAAAATTCAATGAATCGGAACCTCGAATTCCTGGACCTTATGGTTAGTCAGGAATTTCCTGGATTTGACATCAATTTTCCACGGCAGTTGGGGCAAATACCATAGATGCCCTGATGATGCTGGAGAAATGCAGCCACTGCAGAGTTGCGAGAAGAAGGTTCTTCTTTTCATGCAAAGGTCTGATTCAGAGCAGCGAAGTGTTTCCATTTTGAAAATGTGACAGGGGTTGCTTCTTGAGTAATAGCCACGTGACTTTATTATCCCTCTGCTGTTTTTCCCCATTGGACCCCAAGGGCTGAAAAGAGTTCTATCTCTGGCTAGAAGACTTCTTCCTTTTCAAGACAGAGAACGGCTCCTTGGGGGAGGGGGTGGTCTGCCAATCACATGGCCATCACCACTATCAAAATGGCAGGAGCCGCTCACGATCACCCAGCCCTTCCCTGAGCCCGACCCAGAGGCCGCCCGAGACCTGGCTCGGCTCGTGCCTGGGGCGCTTTATATTGCCGAGCCTTAGTGTTTATTTACCGTCTTTTTACTGGGGGGCCAGGAAAACCAAGGCTTCATGAATAGCACGGCATCCTTTGTTTTCAAGCTCAGAACGTGGACTAGATACTTCACCCAAACACACCAGGAGTGGAGAAGGAGTCTCGTTTATTCATTCACACCCTGGGGCCAGCATGGAACCAATGATCTGAAAAGATTGGGCAAAATATCCCGCCACCCCTCCCCTGCTCCCTTTCTTCACTTCACTTTTATCTGCGGCTTCTTAGGAGACAAGTAAAGGGATCAGCCTTTGGGTCAAGAAATAAATCTCATCCCCAGGAACGAGCCCCGTGCCCTGCGCCAGTGCCGCGCAGAAATCCTCAGCCAGACCGGGAGCTGACGCGGGTGACCAGGGTTCTAAACATTTTCATGTGTGTGTGTGTCTTGTCTGCTCAGAGTAAGGGGACGGGTTTGCATTTTGCCAGCTCCGAGTGACTGTAAACCTGAGTTAACTGAGCCCACATTCCCACCCTAGTCCGGGGGTGCTGGAGTGCCCCGCTGCCTGACCCGCTGCCCCCTTAACCTGCTCAGTCCCTGCTGACGGCTTTGATTAAATCATCTCATCTTTTCCCCCTCGTCTCTTTGTGACGCAGGTGCCATCATGGGCCCTATGTTCTTGGTGAAGAAACCGAGGCTTAGCGAGGCCAACAGATTTGCCCAAGCCCAGACAGTCACTGAAGGCTCAGGTCTTATTCATTATGCTGGATGTTCAAAAGCAGAATGCAGCATTTCATAGGTGCACATTCATTATTGTTGGGTGGGGGCGCTATATCCAGGGTGAGCCCCCAGGGCAGCCCGGGTGAAAAGAGAAGTGAGCTGTTTGTTGGGAGAAGCAATGCAGGGAAAAGCCACTGGGGGAGCCACTCCCCTGAGCCTCTGCCACAGGCGACAGACTCAGTGTGAGGTGGGCAAACCTTGGCTTTAGCACAGCTCAGATCTGGTCGATACCCACCTATCTGCATACTTCTCATTCAATCCATCCATTCATTTGAGATTTATTGACCAACATTGCTTCAAGCACTGAGTTGTGAATTAGACAAAGTCCCTGCTTTCCCAGAGCTTGGGTTCTACTATGAAGATGTAAGAAATAAGCATGAGAACCAACAAATACGATTTTAGACGATGGTAAGGAATGTGGAGGGGGCACAGGTGACGTGGCAGAGAACAGGAGAGGGATCTCCTTGGAGAAAACAGAGGGCCTGTCTGAGATGACAGCAGAGCTGGGACATGAATGGAGAGAGGGAGGGAGCAAAGCTAGGACTGGAGGAAGAAGAGCCTTCCAGGCAGAGCAGGTGCAAAGGCCCTGGGGCGGGAGTGAATGTGTCCCAGACAAGGAGGAGGAAGGATGCAGTCAGGAGACTGAAGCACAGTGCGTGTGGTGAAACACAGGCGAGCCTGGTGTGGCGTGAGGCCAGAGGTGAGGTCAGCAGGGGTCAGTGAGGGCAAGAAAAGGAACTTGGACTTGATCCTGCCGAAAGCAGGGAGCCGTGGAAAAGGAGCAGCTGGTATATTTTCCAATGATCTTTCTTGCTGCCGTGGGGAGAAAGGAAAAGGCAGCCCCAAGAACAGTAATAAGGACAGGCAGGAGACTTGTAGTGGTCCTAGCCCCCAGCATTCTCAGGCGCTGCTTGTTTCACCTCACTGGGATTCTTGACAGACCCTCTAACTCACCAAGCCCTTTCTTGGCTCAGGTTTCCTCACATGGAGGTCCCTCGCCTGCAATCCTCTTTCAGCGTCTTTCTCTAGCGATCTCTCCAGCTCTTTTCGTAGACCTTCTGCTCTCATGTCTTTTCATCAGGAATCCTTTATTGAACCCAAGTCCAGGTGGGTGTTCGCAGCATCTAGCTCTTCGTCTTACGAGCACTCGCTGAGCTTGCCACATCCACCTACCCCTCGCTTCCCTCCTGTCAGTGCAAGAACAGCATCACTGCAGCCCCCACACAGAAAGCACATGGAAGGCTCTCGGGAAGTCTCTCTCTGGTGAAATAAAACGCTGTTGCAGTTAGTGGCAGTCTGAGATTTATGCCGCTGACCCTAAATGACTTTTAAACAATTAAGTACGGTCAGTCTTTCCAACAAATGTGTTTTTAGAGCAAGAACCATGACTGGCTGCATGCCTTGGCTGTACCAGGAACAGTGTTAAGCTCATGAAATCCACTCCCTTCTTTAATCATCTCAATAGCCAAGCAAATTAGGAAATTTTACCTCCACCTTTTGGATGGGAAACTGCGGATGAAGGTGGTTCCGTAACTTGCCCATGAACACCTTATGCCCACATCATGGAGATCGCAATTTGAGTCCACATTCGTCTGGATGCAAAGCTCATGCTCTTTTGACCAGTGACTCCCAATGATCGGCACAATCAGTCCTAAATTCAGAAGGATTTAGCCAGTATCAGCTTTGGAGGTGGAAGAGGATGGGTTGTGTAATTAGCCAGAGTTCCTGCCTTCCAGGCGATAAGGCCCTGGAAGAAGAGATGATGGCTGGAGAGAAGTGTCCATATAATGCTTACAGAGCAGGGATTCACATGGCCCGGTCCCCAGAGCTGTTGAGGTCAACGGAACACAGTCTAATGACCTCAGGAGTAATTTCGAAAGAACTCACGTGCACTTACTGTAATTCTGCAACACTATGGGGGGTGGGGAGGGTGCTGAACATTGACGGAGCATTTCTTAAATCTCTTTTTCTATCCCAGCCACACCACCACCTTCTCCACTCTTAGCTGATGCGTCTGCTCCCTCTTCTTGTCTTTTGTGTTAAGATTCCACGTCACTGAAGCTCCACACAGCTGATGACACCCAAGCCAGCCCCTTTGACAACTCGATAAAAAGCCATGGACTTTCTCCGAAGGAAATACTCAAATGCATGTGTGTGCAAGCAGACACACACACACACACACACACACACACACACACACACACACACTGGTTTCACTGGTTTGCCAGCCATTTCAGGGAGTCTACAGGAAGTCCTGAATCCTACCCACAGTTTCTGAGTGAGAACTCCTGCCATTGGTAATCCAAAAACCCTTCAGCTCCTTAGCATTTGCCAAAGGAAAAGAGCTTCTCCTCTTAACATGCGTGTGAGAGAACTTCAGAAATTTATGTCAGAATAGGTACAACTCCAACCAACCAAACCCCAGGCTTGCTGCTTCAGCAGCTTGTCGTTCTGCAGTTTGCAGCCTGAAATGGCTTTCTCTTCCAGGGAGCGGGGAGCTCAGTCGTTGGCAGGACAGACGACAAAGGCCTTAGCAGCTTTCTAGCTGTTGGCACCCCGGCAGGAGGAGTGGGGCCAATTCTCTCATTTTCCAGCCTGAGTTCAGGTTCTTGATACCCAAGGTGGTTTTAATTCAACCACAAGTCATGGTCCCGTAGACCAGGCTTTCTCAACCACTGCACGGCAGGCATCCCTGCTGGGTGGCCATCACTTATCAGGGATGTCGGAAAATAATCTGAATCCGTTGGTGAGATACCCCAAATTGGCAAATTATTTGCTTAAAAAATGAATTTGAGAACATTCATGTTTCTCTCTCTAATGATGCTGTTTTCAGGGCTTTGCTTTCAAATGTGCTTCCCTGCAGGTGGGGGATGGGTGGGAAAGGGCAGTGGGTACCATCTGGGGAATTCTGAACAACCCTGGGATCCCCGCATGACTCAGTCTTACCTTCATGGTTCCTGATTTTTTTTAACGTTTAAAACATAAACCTATGTTTATGCTAAGCACAAGATTTGCTTTGCTAACCCCAAGACTTTTTATGTCACCATTGTTCGCCTTCTAGAACAATGCTTCCCAAACCCCAGTTATTTTAATATCTCCCTGAAGAATTTTTTACCCTATCTTAAGTTATACATCATTATTATTTTTAAAAAAGATTTGTTCTAGTAGTCAGCCCTCAATAGCCTTGGCCCAAACAAATTCATGAAATCATAGGGCTGTGGTGTTTTTGATTTCCCCTCAAGACCCAATAAAATAAGTGCACAGCTTTAAAAATACAGCTCACCATCCATGTTCCATCAGGATCACTCCCTACGCCCCCGCGGTACATTTACCGCAATTTGAGGACACATTGTTCTAGTAAGTGCCTTTGTGAGTTGAAGAAATGAACTGTGATGCATTTATTCGTTTGTAAATTCCAGTTCTTCTTTTAAAACCATACACTGGATGCTTATTACATACCAGACACTGGCGGGGGGCAGGTGCACCCTCAGTGTTTCATTTAATCCCGGCAGCAAAACTCTGAGGGTGCATTTACTATTCCCATTTTACAGGTGGAGAAAAAGAGGCTCAGAGAGGCCCGAGAGTCTTGCCCAAGGCCACACAGCCTGTGATTTCCAGGAAGACAGAACCAGGTGTCCATTACAGAGCAGTGAGAGACTCCCGGCCGTGATGGAGGTGCCGGTTGACCTTCTCAGGTACTTGGGTACCGGGATTCTAAGGCGGCCCCAGTTCCTCTAAACAGTCAAGCCGCAGTGGGGACATTTGTTTGTGAAATATGTCGCTGTGTTCCAGCAGCCTAGATTCTTTCCAAGAGTTTCTCAAAAATTCAGCAGAATAAATATCAGATTCTTTATTGCCCACCACATAATAGGAATATAACTTATTACCATCGGGGTGCCAGCCTTTCGGCAGCCTCCATAAATCTGGCGCTCCAATTGACTCCATATGCATTTAAGCAAAGCCCGGCCCACGTAGGGGAGCGGTGGCTGTAATTGGAACACGGAGCGGGGCTCTTGGATTAATCATATTCTGAATATTAACTGGGCATTATGCTGATTTCCCTGTAAATATATTCAGAAACCCCAGTGTGTGTACCTGACTTGGGCTTTATACAATCAGAACAGCAAATGTCCCGAACGTGGGCTTGGAAACAGTCCCAGCCGCAGTGCACGAGGCTGAGTCTCATTTCCCTTGAGAAAAAGAATATTTCAACCCTCTCCAGGAGGCCTGAAAACACAATGGATGGTTTTCTGACATCAGGGGAAGAAGCAATGTTTGTTTTCAGCTGCCTGCTTCAGAACGGATTTTACTGAAGAACAAGACTGCATTTTGCAGTGAAATCTTGGAGGATTTTTTTCTGGTCCTAGAACCTCTTTGAGAAAAAGCCATTCTGTGTGATTGTCTTTGTTGGGGAGGGTAGGCGGTGGGGTTGGAAGGTGAAGAGGAGGGACCAGGATGGGGAACAGCGGGACCAGGATGGGGAACAGTGTGACCAAGATTGAGATTTCAAAGGAAAAGCCTGAAGGACTCCCAGCTCTGCCAGAGGCATTGCCGGGGTCACCTTGTTTCATGAGGACAGAGAGTGACCTCCCTGATCCACACAATCCATCATTCATGAAGCCAGGCTTGAACCTGTACAATCTCATCTAATACTCATGGCAACTCTGAGAAGTAGGTATTAAGATACCCATTTCACAGATGTAGAAACTGAGGCTTGGAAAATTTTGCTTTGAGGAAACATGAATAAACGAGTCATGGGAGGAGGCACAAAGACTCAGGCACAAAGTTAAGGGGGCACCCAAAAACTCAGTCATCAAGAACAATGATATTCAAATGCCTTATTTTTAATTATTGCAAAAAATCTGTGATGAACAAAATATCAACAGTTTAAATTAAGACAGGATTAATATCAGTGCTTTGCTGAGCCCTATTGAAGTCTCAGGCAAAAGGCAATAGCTGTAATACTGATTCTGTCTTTATTCATCTTGTGAATGAGTCTTTTCGGCTTCTACTTAAATTTTGTGCCTGAAGTGGATGCCTCACTCATCTCACCCTCATTCGTGCCCCCTCGTGGGAGCCAGATTTCTCTCCCTAAATCACACATGCGATCATGTCACGCCCCTGACTAAATCCCTCCGGGGGCTCCCTATTACCTACAGAGAAGAGCCCAGATGCCCAAGCTTGGTTCAGAGGGGCTTCCAGAATCGAGGGGGCACAGACAGCATGCCTTGAGCCGAGCTGTGGTTTACATACATCAAACGATGAATAATCTTTGCGCTAAGGGCACAGCCTCCGGACTTAAGACTGGGTCCTGGGTTTGGATCTTGTTTCATCATTTACTAGCGGTGTGATATTGAATGAAGCCCTTGAAGTCTGAGGGTCTGAGTTTTCTCCCCTGGAAGAGGGCAGGGGACAGTCATGCTGGTCTCATAGGGTTCCTGAGAAAATCCAATAAGAAAAAAACAAGAATAGTAAAGATAATATTCACTGAGCACCAGTTTCCCCAGCATTTAGTGCACAGTAGGTGCTCAATTAATTCATTCAGTTAATAGTTGTGAAGCATCTACTGTGTGCCAGGTACATAGTGCTGGAGATTCGGGGGCTCAAAAAAATTCTATTACTATTCTTCAGTCCTCACAGCATCCCACAAGGTAGGTACCACTATTTTCATCTTCATTTCACAGGTGAGGAAACTGAGGCTTAGAGGGGTTAAGTAACACACCCAAGGTACGCCAACAACTAAATTGAGAAGGTAGGATAAGGCGCCTGTAGCTGTGGCTCCCAAGTCTGCAGGGTTCTCAGTGAAAGCTATGGGAGACTTTCCTGAGTGCATCTGATGACGAGCTTCCAGTGGGCAGAACCCATGGTGTCTTCACCCTCGTGTCTGCCTCAGGCGTAGCAAGAAGCTTTGTATACAGTAGGTGCTCAACAAATGGCCAAAATAAACTGCATCTGGTCTGGCAGTGTTCTCGCGCATGCTTTGTGGTGTGTGCCCTGGTATTTACTCCCATGATGGAGGATGAATGTGGTTCTTCTCGGGACTCCTAAGTTTCCTTCAAGGATAGAGAAGCTGGCTGGGGCGGTAGAGGTGAGTGCAGAATAAGACTCTTCTTTCTCCCCCATGCACCTGTTCCTCCTCAAGGCTCCTATTTCAGTGAACCTAGCACAGTCCAACGACGGCTCATACAAGACACCCGTGGACCCCTTTCCCTCTCCTCCTTCCCTGGCCCCTGACAACCCCTCACCCTCCATGTACAGGAGAGCCCACCTCCTAAGTTCTTTTTTCTCCATCAGCCATTTCTCTGCATCCTCCCACCACCCTCGTCCAGGCTGCCATCATCTCCTGCTTGGATGCCACTAACCCACCTCTTTGCTGCTCTGCCTGCTTCCAACGTGGCCTCCACCCCATTCCATTCTCTACCGGCCAACCAGAACCTCTTTTCAAACCAGTGATCTGGCCCAGCCTCTCCTCTCCTTCAAACCTGTGCCAAGGCTCAGCATACGCACAGCAGTGGTCTCTGAAGTGGGACATCCACAAACCGGGGGCGGTGTAGGGTGATCCTCCCAGGTGTGGGAAGAAGGTATCAGAACTTCTGTGTCTGTGTATTTTCTATTGTCTCCATTTTGGAAGTCCTATTTCTGGTTATGTTTTAGGATGCCCTGTCTTAGCTCAAGATCCCTGGAAGCAGAGCCTGAGGCAGGGATTCAGATCCATGTGACTTACTAAGGGGGTGATTTCAGGAGAAACCTATGGGAGACTAAGGGAAGCAGGATGGAAGGGAGGGAAAAAGCTAAGCAAGGCTGTGACCTCAGCTGGGGTCTAGCTTCAGCCTGATCCATCTGGGGGCTCTGGAAGGTGAATTGCACCATAGGGGGTTGACCTTTTGAGTACCTCTGTCAGCCAGCTGACCCTAGGGTGGTGGGGTGTCAACTTCCAAGTGAAGCATCTCCTTTTGGCCAAGGGCAGTTGCTCAGATGAGAGGGCAGCTCTTTTATGAATGAATATACTGCGTGGGAAGGAGAGCAGGCACCAAGCGTGTCAACTACATATACAGGGGTGTGGGAAGGGAGTACTAGACTGTCTATATTTTCCATTTCATCCTTTCACATTTTGTGTATTTCCTCCATGTTTTGGAATAGACACATCACCACATCACACATGGTGTGTTAGAATAGGACTATGTCTGTAATTTAGCAGCAAATACATCACTGTTGCAGGGGATTAGGACAAAAGCTGATGTCTTTTTGACTCCCTGGGGGATATAGTTGAACTTGAACCCATATCGGAGTCCCCAAGCACATGGCTGGAATCAAATCACGTATAGAAGCCAGGGCTGGGCTGGGCTGGGCAGGGGGTGTATCTCAAGGCAGCTGACATCGAGACATGAGAGGGGTCCAGGCTCGTTTATTTTGGAACCCAGCTTCAGAACACTTGGACCCAGCCTCTTCTGGTCCCCTCGTTGGGAGCGTGGGAAGGGGATGATTGCACCACGGGGAGCCCTTGCCGCTGTTTGTAGGGGGTCTGACAATTCTGACCTCCTCCCACCTCTTCCTATGCCTCAGCCCTTCGTGGATCCTCCAGATGCCGTGAAATCCACAACCTGTCTCCTCCTTGGCCAAGAACAGCAGCCAGGACAGAAAGCACCTTTGGGACAGGGGACAGAATGGTGGCGCTCTGTTTCAGTGTTGTAGGCACTGGGTTCAGGACTATGTTCAGTTTATAAATATTGAACAAGCAACATAATTATGATCTGTGTAATTTGTGGTACCCTTTCATAAAAAGTTTACCTCCCTCCCCCACAAAAAAGATCCAAGTCTTCTAGGATTGGACCCGAAGTTTGGATCACCAGCTTACAAGGGAGATGGGAAAGTGAGTTTTTGGCTTTTTCACTGGGGAGGAGAGACTCTTGACAAGGGAAAGTACCCCCACCCAGGAAGAACATTATACTGATGCCCACTGGCCAAAAGATATGAAAAATGTCCCCTACAGCAGGTGGAGGGGGAGGGGAGAAGAGCCTCCATTCTTAAGTGCCAAGTGCTGTGCTGAGTCCCTCTGTGAACACTTTTTCATTCAAGCCTCACCTCCGCTCAGGAGGTACTACTGCCTCATCTCATGAGCTAAGTCCTGCTGAGGAAACTGAGGCACAGACAGGGGCCAGAACACACACCCAGGTCTCAACGGCTCCGACCCCAAGCTCTCAACCTCCCAGGGTAGCCTGCAGATGGGTGGGTGTGTGGGAGCAGCTGTCACCCCAGGGCCCTGCGTCTCCGGGGCCTCCCAGGAGGAACGTGGGTACCAGGCAGGTGAGAGGAGTCTGGGCTTCACAGCAGGCTTGCACGCCCAGCCCTCCTGCTCAGCCGCGTCTCTGCCTTTGACTGGCATGACTTGCTTTGCAGCGAGAGAGAAACGTTTACAGTGTTAACAAGGCAAACTGTTAATTAAGACAGCGGTACCTTCAGGGGGTTTTAATTTAGGGTAGGCACCAACTGGGATGAAGAAGACGTTCAAACCAATGGACGTGCGCCGTTTCTACACCCAACTGGCTACCACGTGGAATTTTAATAAAGATGACTTCTGCTTTCTAGTCATGATTTCCAAAGGCCTTCGCTATCTCAGAAGGGTTTGAAGTCTGCACGCGAGGTGCTAAAAGCTTAGCAAAGGGAGGACACTGAAGCAGCGAAGGGGACAGTGGGGTGGGCAGGTAAGCTGCCCTGGTTCAATTCCCAGCTCCACCACTTGCCAACAGTGATGAGTTACTCAGACCCTGCAGCCATAACATACGGTCAATCTGCCCAGCTAACGAGGCTTTTGGGATTATTAAATTAGGATATATATGTCCACATTCACATGTGCATATACATAGAGATACACACATCTCATTTGGCACAGTCCTGGGCACATAGCAAGTGCTCAGTGACTGCTGTCGGTTATCAGGACTCTGCTCGCGGCTCGCTGTCCCGGGTTCGGCTCTGGGAAACTGACCCAGGTGTTGTAAAGACCTTAACTTCAGTGCAGAGAAATTACCTGAGTTACCCAAGGTCACACAGCTAGCAAGCTTTGGTACTTGGCCAAGGCAAGGTTGGGTCCCAAACTGTGTCTGACTTTTAAGTCCCTCCTTTTCCACGGCAATCTCTTCCAGATGTGACCTGTGTTTTGATCTCACAATGCCATCCCAGAAGCTCGGGCTGGAGCGATTTGAATGGAGGTCCCGGGTGAGGTGAGGTGCCGGTCTCTGTCCCGGCACAGAGCTAGAACCTCCCCCGCACTTTTGTTTCAAAGCAGGTGTCACCATTGCTGTTCTTGGCCAAGAAGAGCATCTGGAGTGCAAAGCCACTTTGGGACAGGAGAGACAATGGTGTGAATGGAATTTATATACATACATGGAAATGTAAATTACATTGTGCATGTGGCTGTGCTTCATTCTCATTTCAGGGCAGTATTCCACTGTGGGATCATACCATAGTTAATTGATTAATTCAGCTGCTGATGGACATTTGGGTTGTCTCTAGTTTTCAGCTAATGCAAGTAGGGCTGTTACGAATATTCATGTACACGTGGATTGGTGAACACATGCATGCATTTCCCTTGAGTAGAGCTGCCGAGTTATACATGATATGCATAGTTGGCTTTAGCAGATAATGTAGAATCATTTTATAAACTGCTTGCACCAATTTACACTGCCACTGAAAATGTCTGAGAGTTTGCAATTGCTCCAACGTTTGGTATCTATGTCTTTTAATATGTTAGCCTATTCTGGTAAGAGAGCTATTACATTGTAGTTTTAATTTGCGTTTCTCTAATGCCTAAGTACTCATTGGCCAGTTGAATATCATCCTTTGTGAACTTCCTGTCCATGTCTTTTGCCCAGGTTTTCCCCTTGGGTTGTCTGTCTTTTTCTTACTAATTTGTAGGGGTTCTTTTTAATGCTTTGGATAAAAGACCTTTTTGAATTTGCAAATATCCATTCCCACTCCACTTGGGTGTGTGTTCATTTTCTCCGTGATATCTCTTGATTACTATCAGCGGTTGTAGCCTAGTTTATCAGTATTTCCCTTCAGGTAGCACTTTTGCGACCTGTTTAAGAAATCTTTGCCTACCCCAAGGTCATGAAGACACTCTCCCATGTTTTTGCCTAAACGTTCTATTCTTTTTCCTTTCACGTTTTAGCTGTACAAGACATCTGGCATTGATTTCTGTGTATGGTGTGAGGTAGGATTCAAGCTGAATTTTTTTTTTTTCCAACATGGAGTGACCCAGCACCAGTATTTGAAAACCACATCCTTTCCTCTCTGTTTCTAGTGAATATTGTTACAAGTCAGGTGACTATTTATGAGTGAGTCTATTTCTGGACTCTGTTTTGTTCCATTGGTCTATATGTCAAACCTTTAGGAAAGCTCCAATATGGAAGACAGGTTTGTGAAGAAGGAGGTACCCCCAAGGAATCCACGTTTGGTAATGGTTGTGTGAGAGGCAGGAAGAAATCTGTCCAGCTTCTGGAAGCAACTGTGGCAGGGTCCTTGATCCTTGGTGGTATGGATTATGATGTGTGATCCCTCAGTGGCACTGGCTGTAGGATTTCCTCTGGAGTAGTCTGGGGGTATGAAATGGGCATTGCACTTGATCTTGTAGAGTTAATTCTCTGTCCTTTCTGTAAGGCTGGATGCAAAGAATTTGAAACCTCTGTGCACACTTTCCTCTGGAACCAATTTGCCCCTGCGTGCTCCTTCCCCAGTAAAGTGTGAAATACAAGGTCTCCCTGTAACACTTTTATACACTGCTCACTGCAGTTTAATATATGAGACACTGCATCATAGTCTGGAGGTTCAAAATTACCTCGAAGTAATCATTTCCTAGAGGGCTGGTAGTAAACATTCTGTCACATAGCTATAGATTGTCACCTGTCACCATCAGTCAGCCCCCAGGGAGGTATCGGGGGAATGATATGGGAATGAATTGAGAACAGGTGCGTGTGGCTGCCAGCTCCCTACACAGGGTGACAGGCGTGGTGGCCTAGGGCAGGCTGGCTTTGTAGGGGGCGGGCTCCATCTGCACCACAGCTCGAGGCTGTGGGTTTGAGCCCTGAGTGGCCTGTTGGCATAACTCAGCTCCAGGGTCACGGGATCCTTCAACCCTAATCTCAGCCTTCTGATATTTTACCTATATGCTTCAGACCAAAGCCATTACCTGCATTTGCAAAATAATAATAATTGCCATTTATAAGCACTCACTCTGCTAATCCTTTTCATGCTGCTCTTCAGAGTAACCCCAGGATGGCATTATAACGTGAGCCCTATTACACAGCTGAGGAAACTGAGGCTCAGAGGTGTGGCGAAACATGGAAAGTCACCCAACTGGTCAGTGGCAGAGCCAGGATTTGAACTTGGGTGTTCTGCCTCCAGAGACCAAGTGCTACATCCCTACTCACTGCCTCTGTTAAACATCCAGCTCTGCACTGAGCCCATTAGCTTGTACCCTTGCTAAACTTTTATTCATGCTGTTCTTGTCCCATTGTACAGATGAAGAAACAGGCTCTGAGACATATACAACCGCTCATCCAAGTCCAGCAAGTAGGAGGCATTGCTGAAATTCCACTCCAGGGTTCTCTGGCCACACACCTAAAACTCCCCCCTTGGGAAGGCAGGTAGAGAGCAGGTAAGCCATCACTGCCTGCCGAGTTGCAGGACATGTGCAGCTTCACCTGGGGGACCTAGTGGCTCCGTGAACTTTGGCCTAAGTCTCCAATAGGGTCAGATCGGATTTGAGGGACTGAAGCTGATACAATGTGAATGATCCTCTTAAGAAAATTAGTAATAAAACGTAGGTATGCGCATACATATTTATTTGGCAGGTGTATTCAGATAAGGGTCCTGAAGCTTATACTTCACGAACGTCACGGTCAGTCCACTCTGGTCCCCAGGCTCCTGTGGGATCCTGTCTTGGATGCTAAATCTCCAGCAGTCAAAGGCCTTTCCCTGCATCAGTTGGCATTTCAGGGATCTGAGAATGGAAAGAACCATGATGTGGCTGATTTAGGGGCATTCGGCATGTCAATGTCAAGTTTGAGCTCCACCTAGAACTGGGACTAGGAGGGGTCAGGGTCCCCCTTGGCTCCAAGCCAGTGCCACTCAAAGTGTAGCCTGCGTGTCTGTGAGCTTTGCCAACAGTCCAGGACAAGATCAATCAGACACTTGAGAACTGGCATGTGGAAACTTTTATAGCGATTCATCCCTGCACAGCGGCCAAGCGTACTTGCCTTGTTGAACCGAGCCTAGACCAGTTTGAGTGCTGTTGGAATTCAGTGGTGAGCTGCCTGTGGTGTGAGCTGGAATTACTCATGCACAGTAGGATCACGTGACTAGCAGCAGCTCCACGTATGACTACAGTCAGTTCATGATGCATGTACTGGGGGAAAAAAAAACAAAGCTGGCCCTTCATCCCAGACGGCTTGAGATGCACTGGTCTAAGCTTTATTTAGGGATGTTGCTGTTTTGAAAACACACAGTCAACAGAATTTCATTTCACAAACAAGTAAACTTCAAGATAACAACAGCTCAAACCTAACCTATAAATAATTTGAGGTTTGGTTTAGTTTCTTTTTTTTTTTAATTGAAATATAGTTCATTTACAATGTTGCATTAATTTCAGGTGCACAGCAATGTGATTCAGTTATATATATGTAAAGCATCTCAGGGAAAATTATTAAACTAACTCGGACTGGTTGGTATGTTGAATTGCACAGAAGCATTGTCAAATGAGTGAGAAGCCTCCTTGGATTACATGGTATAGATAGACGTTGTTAAAATGGACATTCTGGAGCTTATGTAAGGTCTCTGAAATTTGGATATGTCCTGCTGTGAGGCCATTAGTCATAACCGTGGTTGTTACCTTACAGTGTTGTAGGTCCCAGCAACTTGATGAAGCTTCTTTTCAAGGACATTTCAATCACATCTTTTACCTTGCCTTTTGGGTCCTTTGTCAGTCATAGGCAGTTAAGCCGATGCTTTGTGGAATTGCTTTATCTTTAAGGATATTCGTAAAAAGAACTGTTTGACAAGCATAGGTTTCCTTTAAATCACACTGCTGAGCTGGGTAGGATATTTAAGAAGTCTAGTGAAAGCCGATTTCATGAAACTGCTGGTAAAGAGGATTGATTGCCTAAGATTGAGTGAAGTGAAGAATTTGGTTATAATTTTTGGCTGTCTGAAGTATTGGTGACTTTTAATCTATGTTTCCTAATTGAAATGTTTACCAAATGTTTGTCTCCCTATCAATATTGCCCCCAGTGTTTAAGAAAGAAAGGTAATTCTGTAATGGAGTTGTCACCAAATATAATGACACATGGTGTGTAACAATGCTTGATTTAGGTCTAAAAGCACATGTATGATTCTTGTGTAACAATTGAACATAAGCAATAAAATGTATAGCCTGTTAAAAAGTGTTTCCCCGTTAACATACCTCTGAGCCTGTTTACGACACCTGATTAATTTTCCCCCAACATGGGTAACCGGGCAAATATAAAGGAGGCCTGGCTCCAAGGGACACGATCTAAACTGTGATCCCTGAAAGATCTGGGGAGGGATGAATCGGGACTGGAGATTAGAACTGAGTTCCTCTGCCGAGTTTACGATTAACCTCTCTCCCCAAAATACCATTCTCCTGGTCCAACACCTGTTCTCCTCAAGACTGAGGAGAATTCAAGAAAAAGTGGGGATTGTAGCCAAGTAGAACTCTGTGAGGCCTTCTGGGGACAGACCCCTCCCCACATCCTCTGCTGTCAGTCCTCTCCGAAGTACCCAGATAACAGTATCTCATGCATATTTCCTAAGTGTTTTAGATACAAGAAAAAAAAAAAAACAACAACACCACCAAATGGAAGAAATTAACTACTTGACGATCATGATCATGTACCCTCCAGACCTTCTGGTGCCTAAGGATCGATCACCATCAACACATCAGAATTGCGCACAGCTGATCACAGGCCCTGGGATGCCCACCCTCAGCCGAAACCCTTTGGGGAATTTGCGAAGCGGTGGCGGTGTTTGGCATGAGCCATTTGTTCTTGCTTGGCCCATCAATAAACCTTTCTCTGCTCTGAACTCCAACCTTTCGGTATTCTTTTGGCCTCACTGTGCATCAAGCACATATACTGGGTTCAGTACCGAGAGTTACATACTCAGTATCTGTGGAGGATTGGTTGCAGGACCACACCCCCTGCAGATACCAGCATCCCTGGATGCTCAAGTCCCACCGTCTGCCCTCTGGATCCAGGGATGTGGAACCTGCTGATACAGAGGGCTGACTGTACCTTCCTCCTAGCATGTATTTTGAGGATTAAGTGAACTACCATGTAGCAACACTGTAAGCCCTCCTTCAATGTGAGTTCGCTTATTCTCCAGATGACAGAAGACAGAATATTTATGTTTCTTAATGAGTGCTATGCAGGCTAGTATTGAAGTGGGTCAGAATCCATATTAAATTCAAGAGATGCAATGGGGGAAAGCTGCTAGATAAGAAATCTAGTCCTCACCTGCTAACCAGGCTTGGGAATTTCGCCCCACGTCTCTGAGACTCGGATGGGTAGCACAGGATTTAAGATGCAGACACAGGTTTAAATTCTCAGCTTTGTGTGTTCTGTCAGAGTGACTGAGTCTTGGTTTACTGAACTGTAAAATGGGCATGATGCTAACACCACCAGCCTCCCAGTGAAAACTTGCAAAATAAGCACTCAAAAATGGGAGCAATACTGATTATTAGCTTCTTTATTATTATTATTAAAGTGATTGTATCTCAGGTACTACCTTGCTTCAAGAAGCCAGTGGTGACAGCAGGGTGGAAGGCAATCAAATTGCAGTGGCTAATTTGCCCCTGATATGCTGCATGTAGGAAGCTGAGAATTGCACAGGGGACTCCAACACCACAAGGCTCTCCCTCCCTCAAACATCCCACTCTCCTCTCCCCTCCAAAAGCAAGCAAGAGTATTCAGAAAGTTTTCAAAATGTAAATGTCCCCTTTCTCAGTGCTCTGTAGTTCAAATTCTAAGGAAAAGCAAAGCTCCTATATCAGCATTAATTAAACTGCCAGTTAGTAACAGTCCCATTACTCAACAAATAAATCTAATTCCTATCTGTTCGGCAGGAATCCCTGGGCCACATAAACCCAGGCCGGAGTTTTATGTGACCTTAAAGGACTCCTAATAGCTTCTGGAGTCTTTCTTCTCCCCATGCATCTTGCAGCTTCGAGAAGGTCTTACTCTGTGAGCTAATGGGAGAAATAGCTTCCCTCGGCACTCTCTCCATCTGTCTTAATTTTTTAAATTATACTTTTATTAAACCCTTAAGGAACATGGACTTGCAGAGTTCTCATTAAACAGAAAACTATGCACTGTGTAAAACAGAGAGATGAATTTTTTCTTTTTGGAAATCTACCCTCACAATTTGCCTTAATGAATTCTCCCTCCGCTGCTATATTACAGAGTGTGTGCAAATAAACAGAGCCCTTTGTGAGAGGTGGAGGGGCAAATGGATATTTAAGCAGCTGATAATAGTTCTTGCAGCCTCCGACTGGGATCTTCCTTCCTAGGAACTCAAAGCATTTGGTGCATTACACCACAGTCTTTGCTCCCTGGAGACTGACTTAATGCCAGGGTGGGAAGACAATTCAGCTCTGGAACCTCTCATGGACGGAGAATCTCTCCCACACAACAACTTCAGAGGAAGCTGTGGGAGTCTGCTTTCTAGACAAATACACAATGTTTATTGAGCTGAGCGCCTACTCTGGCCAGGTTGTTGCTAAGTGTTTTTCCTAGGATCGGTGGTTATCAGCTACGGTAAAATGGATGATTGTTCCCAACTCCACATCCTCCCTTAAACAGGATTATACATCCAAGTTCTTTGCCATGTGACTTGTAGGTGGAGTCTACTTCCTTGCCCCCGTTGTCGTTGACCTTAGCCATGTGACTTGTCTTGGCCAATGAAGTGTGGATGGGAGTGACAGTGTTACAGTTCCGCGCTTCAAGATGCATTACATGTTTCCAATCTCTGGCACTCATGCCATCACCCTAATATGGGATCTGCTGGTCCCCAAATGAGACACATAGTCCAGAGTCACACCCAACTGAAGTCGGCCAAGCATTAGTCCATCTGCCCACACAGAAGTGAGAAAAACAAAGAAGACATACAGATGGCCAACAGGCACATGAAACAATGCTCAACATCACTAATTATAGAGAAATGCCAATCAAAACTGCATTGAGGTTTCACCTCACGCCCGTCAGAATGGCCATCAACAAAAAGTCTACAAATAATAAATGCTGGAGAGGGTGTGGAGAATAGGGAACCTGCCTACATTGTTGATGGGAATGTAAAATGGTGCAGCCACCATGGAGAATAGTATGGCGGTTCCTTACAAAACTAAAAATAGTTACTATATGATCCAGCAATCCCACTCCTAAGAATATATCTGGAAAAGACAAAAACTCTAAATTAAAAAGACACATGCACTCCAATGTTCATTGCAGCACTATTCACAATAGCCAAGACATGGAAGGAACCTAAATGTCCATCAACAGATGAGTGGATAAAGAAGTTGTGGTGCGTATATATGTTGTGTGTGTGTGTGTGTGTGTGTGTGTGTGTGTGTGTGTGTGTATAATGGAATACTATATATATACAATGGAGTACTACTCAGCCATAAAAAGAATGAAATAATGCCATTTGCAGCAACCTGGATGGACCTAGAGTT
Source organism: Camelus ferus (assembly GCF_009834535.1). Taxonomy (NCBI): domain Eukaryota; kingdom Metazoa; phylum Chordata; class Mammalia; order Artiodactyla; family Camelidae; genus Camelus; species Camelus ferus. The sequence goes on from NC_045727.1 coordinate 17,587,059, forward strand.
TATGATATTAAGTAAAGTCAATCAGACAAAGACAAATATCATATCATATTATTTATATGTAGAATCTTTTTAAAAAAATACAAATGAACTTATTTACAAGACAGAAACAGACTCACAGACATAGAGAACAAACTTATGGTTACCACAGGGGAAAGGGGAATGAGAGAGGGATAAATTAATAGTTTGGGATTTGCAGATACTAACTACTATATATAAAATAGATAAACAACAAGGTCCTACTGCATAGCACAGGGAACTGTATTCAATATCTTTTAATAACCTATAATGGAAAAGAATCTGAAAAAGAATACTATATGTATGTATATATATATGCGTGTATATATATATATATATCTGAATCAATGTGCAATAGACCAGAAACAAACACAACATTGTAAATCAACTATACTTCAATTTAAAAAAAGAAGCATTGTGAGTTAACCTGGCCTCTTAACAGGGAAGAAATAAATCTAGTCTTGAACCAGCCTACTTTTAATAACAAAATGCATTTACTGAATTAAGTTTAATCTAATCTCATCCAGACCATGCACAAAACTCTTTTTAGGGCTCTCTTTCTACAAACTTTCCACGACTTTCTATATCCATGCTAGTTTGTCACTTACTGTTTTCCCATCTAGAGACAACCAGCTTGAGGACCAAATCACTTTCTTTTTCCTTAACAAACTGCTATTCCATTCCTCATACCTTTTTTTCCCCCACTCAAAACATGTGTCCTACTTTTCTACTGAAATGTTTCCCCCATTAGTTTTAGTAGTTTCAATTACACACTTAAATTAAAATCTTTAATTTTTAAAAATCTTAATTCCTAGTGAATGTTTGAGTATCTTATGCTTTGGGAATGACCTAGCCATTCAACTATTCAATAAGCTTTTATCATTCAACCCAATTCAGCACAACTCCAAAATTTCAAGTTACCCAATATCTGGAGAGATCACTTTTAAGTAGACATACTTAAAACATAATCAGTTCCAAAGAGTTCACCCAAAGGCTTTTATCTTATTTGCGTTTAATTCTCCCATTAGAATTTCATCATACCAATTAATTTTGCCTTTCTGCTGACAAACTCTGCAACAGAACCAACAGGAACGTGCTGACCTAGAGCAAGCCTAGGTACAATAAAAGAAATGTCTGTATTGATTATACCCACAAGCTTAAGCTATCTTTAATGTCAGATATCAATTCAATATTGAATATTTCCCAGATCACATGAATCTGAAATTTGTTCTGTCTAGCTTCTTTTATACCTAGAAGTATTTAGTTTATAAGCACTTACTTTTAAGTCAATTAAAAGAGCTCATTTACAAATTAATTTTTGTGTGTAAAGACGGACCAAATCAGAGAGCTCACAATTTTGCTGCTTGAGTTTAAAAAAAAACCTCTATTTCCTTGAGAGCTCAGGTAGATCATTTACATCTCAAGGGCACAGGAGGAGAAATGCAAATTCCTCCTCTACCTGCTTTTACAAAACCCAACCATCTTGGCTATTTTCAGGGATTCTCCACCCACCCCCACCTCGCCCAGTTCCCAAATATCCACTTCAGTTTAAATAAATAACTGTAATAGATAATAACATATATGTCATTTGCTCACATTCACAAACCTCACTTTCAGCGAACCAGAAGAGAGAACAGGATTTGAACTCAGGTAGCGAGACATTCACACACACACACACACACACACACACACACACACACACACACACACCAAGAAGCAATCACAAAAGACCCACTTTAATATCATAGCAGAGTCACTGGGGGCCACTGTTCTTCAGATTTCAGGGAGTACTGAACCCACATACTGTTACAACAAAAAATATCATTTCTTTCATTTATGGGAGCATAGCTGAAGATCTCCCAGTTTTGCAAAATATACCCTAGGGGAACTATAAGATGGAACAGAGCTCTCTGATCATCCATACTTAATTATTCACGGCCAATGTTATCAAGCAAACAATTCAAAATGGTCTCTCAGGGTTACCATTCTCTGGCTCCAAAAAGGGGGGTTCCCAACCAATGCCCCATCAGAGATGAAGTTGAATAAATGACCAGGGCTAGAAAGGGCAGGCAAAGCCAGTGCAATAGTGGGGGATACCCTGGTGTCATCACATTCAAGTTGCATTACTCTCCAAGGACGTCTCAACCAGCCAATGCAAGTATGATACACACACACACACACACACACACACACACACACACACACACACACACACAGAAACAACAAACATGGTCCCATAAACAAAGGATCAGATAAGGCGTAGCCCCAAAATTCCACTTCCACTCCCAGATGGAGGCTTCCAGAATGGCCTGGCTACTGAAGGAGAATGGATGCATAGTGGCTCCCAATGAGCCCAGAATGGCTCACTTCCCAGAAGGGAATGAGCCCAGGTGGAGTGGGTAGAATTTTCCCATCCCACCCAAGCCAGAGGGGCTCACCCTAAAATGATACACACAAAACCACAAACAACAAATAGACTATGGTCGCACAGACAATCAAAAGAGGTGTCGTTTAAAAACTCCACTTCTGCTCCCGGATGGAGGCCTCCAAACAGATTGGCCCAGCTCTCAAAAGAGAACAGACCTAGGGTGGCTTGAAATGAACCCAGAGTGGCTTGAAATGAGCCAACAAGAGCTCACTTCCTACAAGAGAATGAGCCCAGATGCAATGGAGAGAATTCCCAGCCTGCACAAGCTGGAGCCACTCACTCCTAGGTGACACCAAATGTGGACCATAGCCCCAGATGTTTCTTGGCTCCAAACAGTTCCGTTTGGAACGGAGAGTCCGTCCCAGTTCCCTGGAGCAAAGTGAGCTCTGGCAGCTGCTGGGGACCCAGGGAAGAGGCTATAACCCTGGCCAGGGGCAACCTGCTATGGGCACAAACTCTTGGGCTGGTTTTGCCAAAATTGTTACCAAACATAAGTTTGTGTGCCTGATGCACAGTGACTCCAAAAAAATACCAAAAGGTCAGGATTTGGAGCAGAGAAATGTTTATTGCTGGGTCGAGCAAGGAGAATGAGTGGCTCATGCCCCCCAAACCTCCCAAACTCCCTGAAAGGGTTCAGCGGAAACTTTTTAAAGGCAAGGTGAAGGAGGGGCATCCCAGGGTACGTGATCAGCTGTGCACAATTATCTGATTGGTTGAAGATGATCAGTCATTGATGGTGATCAATCCTTAGGCACCAGAAGGTCTGCAGGCTACATACTCATGATCATCAAGTAGATAATTTTTTCCATTTGGTGGTGGGTTTTAGCATCGGAAACACTCAGGAAATATGCGTGAGGTACTATTACCTGGGTGCTTTGGAGAGGAGCTACAGCAGGGGGTATGGGGGAGGGGTCTGTTCTGGAAAGGCCCCATAGGGTCCTGGTCGGTTACACTCTTTCCACTTTCTAGTCAAGGAATCTAAGTCTCTGATAGGTGAAATGACTTGCTCAACGTCCCATAGCAGGAAGTGATTCAAACAGGATCTGGATCCAGGTCTGTCTGAAACTCTCAAACCTTTGACTGAGCCCTAAGGCTAAGCAGACACAATTGCTGGGCTCTTCCTTACTTCACTACCAGAGTCCCAGGCTGCCTCCACCGGTGATAACTGAGAGCTGAGCGATGCAATGTAGCCTGTCATACCTGGGAGTTATTCTTAGCAAGTTCTCACATAAATCCTTCTTCTGGGAAAGTAGGAAGGAGTCTGGTTGCCCCGGTGCATTCCCCGGTTGGCATATGGTTTTATGGTCTCCTCGGTGTGCTGTGTTGTAAATCAGGAGGTCCTTGGACCTCATTAAGATGGACACAGGTCACTGAGTCAGCAATTTGGGAAACTCTTCTCTGCCTTTTTTGGGCTGCCATTCATTAAGTGATTCTGGAGAGAACCAGATTCCTTTCTGACCAAGGAAATGTCTTTGGTTTCCCTCAATGTTCAATTCAAAAGTAGTTGAAAACAATTTTTGATTTTTTACCATGTTGCCAAAGACATTTGAATTGATGAATAAAAGTCAGGAATGAGATCATGTCCAGAGGATGGAGAGGATGACTCCCAAGTTCACGTTCACTCTATCAAAGTTTGTAACTGGCTTCAAATAAGTCATGTTGCTCTCCAACTTGACCAAGAAAAATAAGAGGGCAGGTTTTAATTTCGCAAGGATACTTGGATCTTCCATTTACGACCAACAAAAGTGACTTTGGCATCACATAGACCTCTGCTCTCCACTTCCTCATCTGTGCCAGACATCACTAATAGATCATGGCACTACTCAGGCCAGTTGCAGTCTTAAAATCCTTCCCAGCAGAGGGAACCAGGCACCTTCTGCCACTGATCAAAACTAGACTAGTGGTGAAATCAATTTGCCAAGTGTGTCTGGATGCTGCTTTAAGTCTTTTTTTGAGTCTGGGCATCTGCAAGTTCTCCTGCAGCACAGGAATTTGGAGAGCTCCTTGGAGAGATTCGATTTCTCTAATCTCGCCAGGCACGAGGAGAGTTTGGGAGACACGAAAGGCAGCAGTTATTTATTTCATGAATAGATAACGGCAAACCATTTAGAGGGAGCAGTGGCAGGAAGATGAAAAAGCTATTAATACAGTTGGAAGCTCATTTCTTTCGGAGTGGTCAGCAGCCTCTGGAGAGGACAAAAAAAAAAAAACGAGAAAATATTGCAGTGGGCGCTCCTGACAACACAAATTATTCAGGAGATATTAAAGTGCATTGTTCACCATCGTAAACATTTTTTTTAATGTTTATGAGATCTGTTCAAAGGCGTCTTGATGGATGAAACCCAGTGACACTCATAGGTGTGTGTGTGTGTGTGTGTGTGTATGTGTGTGCGCTCGCATTTCTTTTGTTCTTGTAGCCTTTGTAAATCATTTCTTTGAGCTGATGTACTCAGCAGAGGCTAGGGAGGGGCTACATAATGCAACGTGAAGTCCATGCCTCTGTTCCCTGGGTAATTGTACTATTTATGATGTCTGCTAACACTGCAGATGGGGCTCTGGGAAGCTGGGAGCTGCTCTGAGGACTGATGGGAGCAGAAGAAATACTCCAGTTCTGAGAGGAGAAAAACCCAGCGTGGAGATGAGGAGGATGAGGCAGCATTTCCCAGCGTGTGTTGGGAATAAATTCCCATCCAAAGAGGGGCCCATGGGAACAGGATTTAGGAGAATCCTTGCACTTCTGATCCTTAGGGGAGATTCACAATGTATAGGACCCTATTCAAATCTACTTGGTTCTTAAGATAAAGCAATCCCCTTAACATGGCTTATTTCTACTTTCCCCAGACTCTGACCATTGCATGACACCTGCAAAGCTCTGGTTCCTTAGAGAACGCTTTCAAGACTACAACTTTTAAGTGATAAAACTGGGCAAATCTGTTAATCGTTGTAACTACACCATGATAGCGTCTCTACACACCACTATTAGCTCACTTATTTTAAATGAAATGACTTGTCAATTTAATTCAAGAACCAACCAAATTAGACAATCTACTAGTTTGAGAGATGGTTTTTTGCCCACTTGAATTAGTTTATTGTTTGATTTAGGACTCAGGCCCACAACCAACTTAACTAGGAGGGATGAATTTGGTCTTGACTTCATTACCCGGTTTTACAGACTGTTAACACCAGTTAGGGAGTCGAATGCACCAGGGTTAAATTCTGGCACTGTCATTTTCTAGAGGTGTGACTTTGGGAATATTATGGAATCTCTCTATTTATGCCTCAGTTTCCTCATCTATAGACTGGGAACAATAATAACTATTTGGCTGGCTCATGGCTGACATAATGCAGATAGAGTTTAGCACAGGGCAGGCACATAGTGAGTTCTTAATAAGTGTTGGTCACCATCACCCTCATCATTAGCATCAGAAGGAAGGGGTTGGAGCTAATAGGTGAACTGTACATCCTTCTCCCGTTCTCAGGGATGCTTGAGGAAAGATGGACTCTTTGTGATATTGATGGAAAGAATGTACCACTGGAGATAAATGACAGTCTTGCTGGGGTGGCTATATGCTCATCATTGATCCAGTGATGTCTCTGATTCCACTGTTCGTGGTTGTTGGGTTTCCATTATATGAACCATAGTTTGTAGAGTTCGGCTGCTGAGGGATGAGAAAGTAACATGTGCCTCTTAGGGCACACACTATGTCACTAGGAAGATATTAAAGGATCCAAGACCCTGAAGTTTCCCTGTGCTGATGTGACCCATAGTCACACCAGCTCTCATCCTTAAAACCAAAATGGTGATTGGGACATTGGACATTGGCTCTGGATGTCTGTCCAAGGCCTTTAAGATGCTGCCAGCCTAACATGCTGCTATGGTCCTTATTCTGTATCCCTTTTTAAGGTGAAATAAACCTCATGCCTGGTGAACCTATCATGTGTCTTGCGAACTTCAGTGACAACACAAACCTAAAAGCCACCCCAGTGGTCTTGAAAGTATGAAGAGATTTGCAGTTAAAAGTACCTGGACTCAGTTGGACATTGCTATTTATCCACTGGGAAAATTTAGGCAAGTTGCTTAATCTCCCTGAGCCTCAGTTTCCTCTTCTGTAAAATGGGGATGAAACTGTATCCCTCATGGAGTTGTGATTCATTAAATGAGGTAGTATATGTCACACGCCTAGAATAATGCCTGGCCCCCAACTGAATGATGTGTGAAACAGCCAGGGGTTCTAGGCAAGGGGATTTTCCACAGACTGCTCTCCTGCTCATCAGGGACCAACTGGCTCAGGAACCAAATCCCCAGGTAGTTATAAAGTCGTCCCTTGCCCAGCATTTCGTTTTGTCTGGACTCCTCCTAGGGGTGTCTTAATCAACAAATAGCATTAGTTTCATGAGGCCAGAGAAAGTCCGATTTGTGTCTAATTCCCTTCCTTATTGTTTGGCAAAGTTTTGCTAATATCTATATGGTTCTGTGGTTAAAATGTAGGACACTTGTTAAGGATCTGAAGAAATTCAACCTGGACAGGTATGATGATGTCACGTAGCGATGGCCAGGCTGAATGTGGACTCTCTTCTATGTGCCATGGAAGTGGGGAGCCATGGAGGGGGGCTTTTGAGCCGGAAAGTTGTCTGATCAACTCCATACTATAATTTATGATAGCAATGATGATTTTATTGACACCAACAACGATGGTGTTGATAATGGGGATATCTAAGTGCTTCCTTTGTACCCCAAAACTCAACAAATCCTTTACACTCATCATGGCACTCAGTCCTCACAAAGACCTTTTGAGCTTGGAATACTGAAAAGCTGGCCATGGGTTGGACAGATTGAAGGGCAGAATGATTGGAGCCATTTGAGACTCAATATAGGCTTCAATTAAGGGAGGACAATGAAAATGGAATTGACAAGCCTCCAAGCACATAGCACGTATTTGTCCATTTTACTGCTCAGCCAAACGCCTCCTTAGTTCAGCAAAATGTTCAACCACATCAGTATAATCCCTTATGTCCGAACAGCCAAATTAGTCATGGCCTGACTGCTGTATAGGAAGAGCCTTATTAGGTTTAAAGGAGAGGATGTGACTCATTTGTAGCTGGGTCATAATGTCCCTGGAGAGGACATTCTAAGAGGTGCCTGTGACAGGGGCTTTGCATGGTGTAATGCATGAAGTAGCTGATTTGGGGCAATTTTCTTCTAGCTAAGAGGCTATGCGCTCCTGACTCAAGATTTCCCTGTGTCTTCCGTTTAAACCTCTTCTGGGACTATTCTGAGACTTCTGGTTGGTCATTGACGGTGTTACTTTTCTTCTGTAATTCTGATTCTCTTTGTTGTCACCTTTCTCTGGCTTAAATCAGAAACCAGTATCATCCTACCAGCCCTCTCTGTCCAGTCCTATCAGTCACCAAGCTTGCCACACAAACCCCCCAAGAGTCCTCACAGACACCCGCTTCTCTTCACCCCGGCTGCCACCACCTTCCAGGGCACGCTTATTGCTCATACAGGGTTGGCAGTGACATCTCAGCTGGTCTCCCGGTCCCCAGTCTTGTCTCTCTATCCTTCACGCTGCAGCTAGAATCCTGTTTTGGAGATTCATATCTGATATGCCATTATCTTGTTTCAAAACCCAAACCCCGTGTCCTAACATTCAGGGCTAGTCATAACCTGGCCCCTCCCCAGCTCCCTGGTCTCAAGCTGCCACTCCTTGCATGCTCCAGCCATGCCACACCTTCAAGCAAGTCCCCAAAGCACCAGGCTCTCTCAGACCCTTCTGGGGACTCGAGTCCTCAGCCTGAAACTGCAAAGCCCCAGTAGGTGATCCTATGTCTCTCCCCTCCCATCCCTCTTTCATGCCCTTGTCCGCACAAGGGGGCTGGTAAACGAGGGCTGTATTTCCCAGGGAGTTACCTCTAGGGCCATATCTGCAGTTCTAGCTGAGATTGATGAACTTTCAAATGATGAGGTTTCTGGGGGCATTTATTGACATATAAATCAAAATCCAATTTATGTAAAGGAAAATCCCAGCTGGTTTACATGGCAGGATTATGAAACAGTTTTTGCCTTGTGCACAGCCTCTTGGATGATGCAAAAATGATTTTACCTTCCACAAAGGAAGCTTGGCTTTTTAAACTCCTGCTGGCGTCTTGCTAGGGTGACCATGGAAACTTCCGATACTGAATTTGCCAACTTTCTCCGAGCTTGCCAACTTATGACACTGATCTAACCGAGGGGAGGAAGGGAAGACCAATTTATTGAGTGCCTACTGTGTGCCGGGTAGCGCCCCTGCAATATCCTACTGTAAGCCTCACAACAATCTGCAGGGTACTTGACATCCTACTGAAAGCCTTACTCTCTCCATTCGCTTCCTGAGAGGGTGTATTGCTCATCTATTGCTGCAGAACACGTTACCACACATTCCACAGCTTACAACAACTCACATTTGTTATTGTACTGTTCCTTTGGGTCAAAAGTCTGGACATGGCTTAACAGAGTTTTCTGCTTTGGGTCTTACAAGGTTGCAATCAAAGTGTTGGCCAGGGCTGCGGTCTTAACTGGAGCTCAACTGGGGAAGGAGCTGCTTCCAAGTTCATATGACTGATGGCAGCAGCCCCTGTTCTTGGGCTGTAGAATTGAGGACCTTAATTTGTTGTTGCCTATTGGCCAGAGACTCCATTCAGTGCTTCGACACTTCCCAACATAGCCACTCGCTTTTTCCAAGTTGGGGGATGGGGGAAGAAAGAGAGTCTTCAAGTAAGACAGATGGTGCAGTCTTATGTAAAATGATCACTGAAGTGACAGCATTCCATCATCCTTGTCATATTTATTGGTTAGAAGCCAGACCCAGGAACTACCCACACTCAGCTTACACAAGACATGAGTTGTGGGAGGAGGAGATCATGGCCACCTCAGAGTCAGTCTGTTCCAGAAGGGTTAAGACACTCCAGGCCACACAGCAGGTTGTCTGTGGAGCTGAAATCCGACTTCGGAGCCCACACTCTTAACATTATGCTGCCCCTTTCAGCCGATTCCTCAGTCCGTGAAATTCAAAGCAAAACTCTTCCTGGGAGATTTATCCTGACTGCTGAAGCCTGGGTTATTTGTTCATCTCGGGAGCTGCTGTGGGTTTTAGCACCCCAAATCATTAAAACTGGAGTGGAAGGGAGGCAGCTTTTGTCAAGGGACAACTTTTGGAGTGTTAGTACCCCCAAATGGGGGGAGGAATCCTGAGTGTGTCCACTTCCGCTGGACACAGACCTGCATGGGCTGTTCTCTGATGGAGGACATGTTCTTGGATGAAGCCCAAGTGACCATGGTCCACTGTGGTCATGGGGAGAAACTCACATGGCTACTCAGAGGTAAATGCCATCACAAGTTTCTCTCTCCCTGTGGTCACCCTTCACAGAAGAGGTCTTTGCCATCTGGCTTATTTAATGGTATTGCTTCTGTGTTTTTATTTTTCCACCAACATGCACAGCCTCCAATTTGATGTTTGGAGCCTTTCCAACTCTTCAATTCTGAACAAGACTTGTGTTAACTCCTAGATGGCTGTCATGTGTAGCTGCATGGGTTGTGCACTGCATAAAGATGCCTGGATCACATACAAAGTCAACATGTTGAGCTGTCTTTTCTAGTGGCAGTGAACACACTCAATATTCCTCCCATTTCTTTGAGGAAAAACACTCCGGTTGTGTCTTGTTTTGTTTTGTTCTAGGAGCCTTTTTCTTTTAGGAAAACGCCTGGTTTTGTCTTGTCTTGTTTTGTTTTGTCCTGGGAGCCTCTTTCCTTCACTCTTCAGCCTGCCAACAACTCAGTAAGCGAGGAGAAGCCCTTTCTGCCTGAGGGAAGGGGAACCCTTTTCCAATTCACATACATACAGAGACCCAGCTAGGCTTGTAGCAACCTTGGTGACTGTTTTCAGGATAGACAACCTTCTGCTGAACTGGGGTCGTGACATAATCTGCCCAAGCTGAGTTTGTAAGCAAGCAACTCACAGCTTTAAAAACCAACCGGCAGCTGCCCAACCATGGTAGAAATTCTCTCAACATGCTGCACCTAAAATTCCCAAGTCCATATGTAGCATCATTTAAGTAAAGAATGAAAATCTCCGGCTGTCATGTGTCTTTAAATAAACCTTAAAATCAACAGCCAAGGTTGGGCTCAATGCCGACGTTCAGTCATAAAGGCTGTTCTAGGGGAGAGAGTACTGAAAAACCATATTAAAAAATGCAATCAACACCAGCTGTAGTCCAATTAAATTCAACCGATCACAGGTGTTTATACAGATTACACACACACACACACACACACACACACACACACATCATTCAACACATTACTTCCTTTAAATTGCAGCATTTGAAAAACACAGCAAGATGAGGTCCATCAACCATTCACACCAGAATCACCTGGGACCTTTAATAAAAATGGAGATTCACTGTCCCCTCCTTAGACTTATGAATCCAAATATTTTAGGAGAGGGAACCCAAGAATCTGAATTCTAGCAAGAACCCAAAGTGGTTTCAATATTCAGTGCCATTGAAGACCACTCCTATGCAAGGCTAGGTAGTGTTCTAAGGGTTCTGGGTTACTGAGATACACTGCTCTTAGCTCTTAAGCCAGAATAAGCTGTTTAAACTGGATCATTCAAAGTTTTGGTCTTCAGGGGAAACTTCTAGAGATGCACATAGGAGGGTGAGTTACTTTCCGCATCATGGTCCTTTAGATACTTTGCAAGAATGCATTCCTCCAAGTCTTTTCTCATGTCCTTTCTACCAATTCCCTGACATCTCCAAAGGGCTACATCAGGAGCTATATATCAGAACCTGGGGAATGTTGAAAAGTGACACTCACCTGGGCGGATTATTCTGTGTTCATAAGCAAGCAGAGAAAATGTTAAAATACTGTAATTGTATCGAATTTCCCACATCCTACATTTCATAGCAAGGGATCAGGTAAAGACTATATATATAGCCTACATTCCTGCAAAATGATTCTGCTTAACATAATCCAATGGCTGAGTTACCCTGGGGAAGTTACTTAACCTCTCTGTGCTTCTGGATTCTCATTTGAAAAGGGAAGATGCTGATAGAACCTACATTATGGTGTGGCTGAGGTGAGTAAGTGAGATGAGACTTGTAAAACCCTTAGCACAGCGGCTGATACAAGTCGTTGATACACACCAACACTTACTGATTCTCAGCAGATCTCACCGCTGATCACTGAAGTCTAAAGAAAGCCACCAACCTGTAAATTTGCTTCATGTTTGTGCCTGATACAGACGTTCATTACTGCTCATCCTTCCTTCGAATCCACTTCCAAGAAGATCCTGTATCCTGGAAGTGGGAACTGGTTCTCCCAGTTCTCTGTAGAAGATTTCCTTCAAGTCTGATTCATCTCCAGGTGGGGCTGCTAAAAGTCCCTCTTGTTTTAGGCTCATCCATTCACTCATTCATTCAAACAATCACTTACTGTAAGCCAGGTCCTTTGCTAGACACAGAGATGACAGAAATAGCCCCAGCCTCACAGAGCTCATAGACTAGTGGCATGGGGAGGGGAAGGGGAAATAGGCATTGATACTTCAGGGAGTTCTGGGAAGTGGACAGGAAGTTAAAGAGTGACAGAGGACAGGTTTTCATTCTTACTCAGCCCGGGAATCAGGGAAGGAAACTAAGATAAGTCCTCAAAAGAAGAAAGGAAATAGCCAGGCAGTCGGATAGGGAGTGGGGAGATCATCCCAGATCAAGAATGTTCTGGGAGAATTACAAATTACAAGTATTTCAATGTTGCAGGAAAGGCATGTGTTTTGGTGGAAACAGAGAATAAGGACAAGGGAGGGAGGAAAGCCAGCAGTGGGCACACACCAGACTAAGAAACCCTGTTGGGGGAAATGGGGAGCCATTGAAGGTTAGCAGGGGAGGGTCGAGCAGACCAGTGCTTTAAAAAGATCACACTTGTTTGCACTGGGAAGAATGAGTTATGTGACTAATTAGGAGGCTCGTGTAAGAGACTGATATGACCATTCAATTCTAAACTAGGGCAGTGAAGACAAGTGAATAGATCGAAATGTATTTAAGAGGCATAAGCAACAGGACATGGAGACTGAATGAAGGAGAGGAGGGGTAGGATGTCAAGACTGACTCCAGGTTTAGATAACTGGGCAGATAATGGACGGAGTAGGGAGTGTGTGTGGTAGAGATGTTTAACTCTTAGCTGGCTCTTCTAAACCAGGACACACAATTCTTCAGATTATACTCAAGAAGTTCATTTGATCTTGCCAGCCCTTCTTACTGAAGCTAGAACCAGGGTGCTAATTACTCCAGGAGGCAAGCTGGGAAAATTCTCACTAGGGCATCCTCTTGAAGATGCTCAATTACCTGCACGATCTTCAAACTCAATACAACACGATTTATTCATCACCTGCTCTGCCATTTGCTGTGCCTATTGGGTTGAACAGGAAAGCATGTTCCTACCCTCATGGGACTTACATTCTAGCTTAGAATTCTAGTATTTTATCATCTAAGTGCTAAATCCTCTTTCCTCTAGGACTGCTTGAATAAGAAGTGTATCAGTTAGGTATTGCTGTATAACAAAATACCCTAAAAACCCAGTGGCTTCTGAAGATGAATATATTCATGTATATGTATGGCTGCAACAATATGCTGTCCACCAGAAATTGGCACAACATCGTAAACTGACTATACTTCAGTTAGAAAAAAAAAAACAGTGGCTTAAAATAGCAACCATTTATTTAGCTTAAAATTCTGCCATTGGCAATTTAGGCTGGGTTCAGCTGAGTAGTTCTTTTGATCTTAGCTGGATACAATCTTGCATCTATGTTCAAGCTACAGGTTGGGTAGGCAGCTTTAGTGACTCTGTCTGGATGCACATGTTTGAGGTCTCATTCTTGAATGACTGGTCTCTCATCCTCCCACGGACTAGTTCAGGCTGTTCGTGTGTTGGCCGGGAAGGTTTCCCAGAAAGAATGGAAGTAAGCACAGTCTCTTGAGGCCCCTGCTTAGAGATGACACAATATCACTCTGCCATGTTCTATTGGCTAATGTTAGTCTCATGGTCCAGCGCAGATTCCAGGAGTGGAGAAATAGGCTCCACGTCTTGGTAGGAGACGCAGCAGTCTCATTGCAAAGAGCATGGGCACAGTGAGATGAAGACCTGCCATAACTTTAGCAATCTTCTCCAAGGACTCATATACTCCTAATTCTCACTGCATGTAATCACAAAGGGATCTCTAGTGAGCAGAGGATGGCAATAGACCTATTTCTTATTTTTCCAAGCCGAACAGGAGACATACTGAGACTTGCCCTTTTTCACGAGGGAATTCATTCTGTCCCTTTGGGCTGCTGGGTCAGTCAATTTCTTTTTTTTCCATTTTAGTTTCCTGACTCTGGCCATCCTCTCCTTTTCATCCCCCAGGACAATAGCCTGGGATTCTCTGCACAGATGTCAAAGAAATGAAATGTCAGCAGAGTTCACTGTGACCCTGGAGGCCAATGCTCTCCCCCTCACTCTCCCATCTCCTCCTCTCAGTCGCCTTTGGCACAGCTGGTCTGCACTATTAATAAACCTTCCCCTCAGCATTTTCTCTTGAGAGAATGATATCAGATAGGCTCCATCTATCTCCCAGCCTCACTTCAGACAGGCTGGAGAGAAAGTCTCCTGACTTGGAGATAAGAAATCCCGGACATCACTGGCATGTAGGGGAAGCTCAGGGTTCCATTTTCCTTATGAAAGGTCACTTCTTTTGCAGTGTTTGGAAAGAAAAAGCCAACATAATGTGCTTTTTAAATGCCAATGGTCTTGAAGTGCCTGATAAGCAGTAAACGAAGGAAGAGAATGGCTAAGAAGAAGAGCTGACTTCTAAGTGCCAGTGAGGGAAGTAAAACATTTTTAATAACCCATGTTAAAGGGTATGTTTAATTCAGTCCTGGGTTAGGGAGATGCAATTATTGCTACTTAAAAAAAAATCCAGTCTTTTTGCATTGAATATAGGCACCACTGATAATTTCCCTCCAAGAGGCTTAGGATGCAAGACAGGACAGTCATGAACTGGCCCTACCAGCTTTTCATTCATTTATTCTTTCATAGGTTATCTATTGAGTGGCCATCATATACCAGAAACTGCTGGGCATAGGGGATGCAGAAGAGGTAATGGCACGACATCCTGTTCTTAAGGAACTCACAGTCTAATCAGAGAGTATAATAAGTCAACAGACAATAGCTATAGAGAGTGATGGGTGCTACCCCAGGACGTGAAAGGTGTTATGGAAACATCCCTATGGCAGGGTCTAGGGAACAACATCTCCTTAAGTTTTTCCCTCAAGCAGTAGAAGTTCCAGGAAATTATGGGTCAAAGCCTGGCATTTTCACTACAATATCCTTGGTTCCTGGCCCTAGGGATTCATTCTTATCTGTTGGTTGACCTAGTGGTGTGAATGTGACATTCAAGCCCCATGGTGCCATCAGTCCTTCTCCAAATCATCCCTGCCTTCTCACACCTGTGTGCTTTGACAAATACCATCTGGAATCTTGTTTTCCCCTCTTAGCCTCCTAGAAAACTCTTATTCACCCATCAATACGCAGACCAAATGCCCTCTTTTCTGCAAAGCCTTTTCTGATCTGCTGAGTAGAACCTATCCTCTCTCCATAATGCCTCTAGGCACCTTGTTTATATGTCAAGTTTGGTCCTCATCTCAAAGGACTCTTTTATTGTAATCATTTGTTATTGGTATGTTTCAAGCTCCTTTAAGCAGATCACAGGCTTCTTTAGAGCAGGATCTGGGTGTTAGGAATCTGAATCATCTGTGCCTGGCCCACAATAACAGCTCAACAAATGCTCTTTGTATGGATAAAAGACTGCATGTTATGATTGGGACCACAGATCAGCAGATATCATCAAGATGTTTGTATCTTCTAATTCACGGAGACAATCGGATAGAGTGTGGGACACAGCAAGGAGAACTGAGAGGAAGGCCATCAGGTAAGCCTCCTCTTTGCTAAAGGACAGTGTTTCCTGTTTTGTCTCATCTTATAGAGAAAGAAGAGGCCAAGGCTCGTGTCTTAGTGCCATGGCTCCCAATCCAGGAGCAGAAGAAACACTGCTCCTTGCAGAGAGTGTGGGGATCTTTGATCAACACCTGGGCAGGATTTGAGACTGTTTGGAACTGAACAGTCAAATGCTGTCATCAGCACAGACTGCCATCTCGGAAGTTTCACTTTCGTCTCCGTGTTCCACCAGATGCTCCGTCAGGATGCTCTGATGCAGCACAGGAGTCCCAGCACCAACTGGGAAGGGATGATCGGGGGGCAGCCGAGAGTGGGCTTTAACTGTCTGAAGGGCTGTCGTGTAGAAGAAGCAGCAGAACTGTGAACAGAGGGTGATGGTTACAAGAGAGCAGATTGAGTCTGGCACAAGAAATGTTTTCAAAAACTGAGATTCTTATATCACTGGGATTAAATGATATTGCAAAATGGAGACCTCCCTGACACGTCTAAGTATGGCATCAGAATGAACCAGGATTGGTAATTCTGTTTGTCCTGCAACTGTGGAAAAAGTTACCTGATTGTTCCTCAATACAGAAGATAAAATAACCATAACAACAAACAACCCACGAGTGCATTGGTATAACCTATCCAATGTTCACGCTTAGATCCTGTCATCTCTAGCAGACTGTGATCTTTAGTGGCCTGTATTTTTCTTTCACTCTTCCTTTTTAAAATTCTTTACGCTCACACCTCTTTCACAATACAATTAAGATGTCCTGGGCCAATTTGGATGAGGTTATCTGGGTCCCAGTGCTAGGGGTGGGAAGAAAAAGGGCTCAGCTGTTGTTTAGGACCATGGACAGCACACATTTGCATCTCCCACCCTCCGCAACTGAAGTCAGGCTACATCTGGGTTTTCAGGGACCATATTTAAGTAGAAGTTGTGGGGCCACCTGCCATGATTGATGTAGTTGAATTCCTATGTATCCATTTACTAAATTTATTCATTCATCCTGTCATGTGGTGAGAGAGAGAGAGAGGGAGAGAAACGTAGAGTTATTTAATGAGCTCTGATTTCTGAAAGGTCCAATGATTTTCTCCATTATTGAGATCCACAAGATTACCCTTTACCCATTAAATCAATGTCTCTTTACGTGAATCGGTCTAAGGAGGTTTCTGATCCTTGCAATCAAATGATTCCTGATAAAGATAGTGTCATTGAATTGGGAATCCTCAACCAAAAAGTGAGCAGTCTTGTCTTTCTGCCTTCCATAGAGCTTTGAGCATGGAAGTCTCCAAGCTCCAAATACTGATAGCATGAGTGAAGAACAGAGCTTGGGGAAGGTCTTCATGAGACATCTATTCTGGCCATAGCCAGAAATGGGATCACTCTCTCTGTCTATTAGGCAGAGGCAGCCCCCATCACCTTTGGGAGGCACATGTCAAAAACACCAACAAAACAGACCCCAGTGGTGCCTGCTTTACTGAAGCACTCAGTTTAACGAGTCTTTCCATGACACACAAAAGCTGGCTTGCTCCTTCAGCAGACGTGACCTGCTTGGTGTGAATAATTCAGTGTTTCGCAGGGGCTCTGACTTCCACTGAGAGTGCAGTGCTGCCAAAGATTGTTAACTAATCTTACGGAGCAGAACTGAGCTCTGGCTCACATCTGAGTCAGAAAAACACTCGGGGAAACAGTAAAAAGAGAATAAACAAGAAAAATACTTTCCCTAACTAACAACAGAAACCCTTTTCTACAAACTCTCCCAACACACACACATCTCAGGGTATGGCTCTTCCTCTTCCCAAAGCCTCAAACCTAGTCTGAGAAGATTCTGGTCCCACAGGAATTCCTGAAGATGCATTTTCATACCAAAAAGGAACTTTGAAGCAGGAAAGTCCAGCTCTGGATGAATGTGCTGGCAGTCTCTGCCCAGAGGAAGTAAGGGGAGTGGAAAAATAAAAAAGCTCTGATCATTTGATCTGATCTGATCTGATCAAATGAGCTTCCTTCTTCTTCTTTCTTTCCAGCTGTGTGATCTTGGGCAAGTCACCTCCCCTCTCTGGGCACATTTGTAAAACTAGAGGTTTGGATTAGAGATCAGAAATTCTTAACCAAGAACTCTGGGTGGGCCATGTGTAGTCAGTGAAATCTCTGAAATACTGTGCAAAATTCTGTTCATATGTGCATTTGGGGAAGGGGCAATGCTTTATAGCTTCCATCAGATTCTCGAATGTGTTCATGACTCCGGAGCTGGAGAACTCTTGGACTAGACAATTGCTAAGTCTCAGTTCAGTCCTGAATCAGGCCACAATTCTGATGTCATCTGTGAGTCTGGAGAGTTGTGTTTCTGTGCCCTTAGAGTCAAATTAGTAAGCTCAGTCCCTGGATGCAACAAGTTTGTGTTGGTGTGTGGGCTTCTATCAGGAGGATAAGATGTTCATTCATTCATTCGTTCCACAAATATTTATGGAGTCCACATGGGTCCTAAGCCCTCTGCTACCACCGCCCTCCTGGAGCTCACAGTCTAGGAGATAAACAATAGAAAAACAGTCACAAATAATTCTGATTATAAAGTATGACAAGGGCTCTGAAGTGTCACTGAGAATTTTGGTGAGCGATCAGAAGTAACCCGTTTTTTTTTCCTCCACTGCCACATTCCATACATCCAATGAGTGATGGACTCCAAAAATAGTTCACTTCTTCCCATCCCCACAGCCACCACCCTGGTCCAAGCCCCCATTATCTCGCAGCTGAACCCTTGCAACATTTTTCTCTTTGCTTCCATTTTTGCCCATCGACTGAAATGTCAAGACCCATGGAGGAGAGGGGGATGGTGTGCGTAGAACCCAATCATGTGCTACTTTTAATATAAAATCAAACAGCAAAATTTCTGTGCTGGAAGAACCCTCAGGATCTAGGGACGGGAGTGCGAGGAGGGGTGCTCCAGGTACTCAAGACAGAGCGGTGGGAAAAGCATTTACAGTCTCAAGGTGAGAACTTTGAAGGACAATGCTTGCTTGGGTGTGTAATGCATAGCACTGGGGGAAAAATAACATTATTTGTCTGGCATCACACCTGGTGCTGCACGAAACAAACATAATAGAGTCAGAGCACTTATGGCTGAAGCTGTTGATTCTCAGCCCACAACGGGATTCAAAACAGTCTAAATACAGCAGGCAAGCAAATCCAAACCCACAAACCAGGCAAATTAGGGAATGATTACACCCATTTGTGTTTCAGAAGCACTCTGATTTACAAAGGGCTGTCTTTAAATAGCATCCTTGGAAAGTTTACAGATCTGTAACTGCTTGCTGGAGGGCTGCAGGTGGGCAGGGATACCTAAAACTAAAGGTGTAAAATCCCTGGCCAGTGGAAGGCCATTCTAACGAATGTGCGGCCTGATTTAAAGCTATACGTGCATATGGAGGAATCCATCCATGATGTAAGCTGCTACCATCCATATTGGGAGCAGGGTGGGGTCTGGGTTCTTATTTGAGAAAATGCACATGAAAGGTTTTATATGCACATGGCACATAATAAGTGCTCAGTAAGTGCCAACCATCATCATCATTCCCTAAGGTTCAACACCAGCTGGGCAGCATTCAATTCAATTCAATTTGATTCCATTCGATTCAGACACTAACTCCTTGGATTTAGTGCAGACCCCATAGGTTAAGGGGCTTAGTTCCACTAGACTGCCCCCACTTCAGACACCAATCACAAGCCCCAGCCCCCTAGTGTCCCCTAGCCACTTACCCTTCTGCTACAAATTTGGGATTTCCCATAACTCCCTTTGGGGTTTGGTAATTCACTAGAACAACTCAAGGAATGCACTGAACGTACTATACTCACAATGACAGTTTTACTATAAAGGATACAACTCAAGGACAGCTAATTGGAAGAGACACATAAAGCAAGGTGGAGAAAGGGGCTGAGAGCTTCCATAATCTTTCCCCATGGGATCAGGTGTGTCACTTTCCCAGTACATTGATGTGTTCGCCAACCTGAAAGCTCCCCTAAGTCTTTGTGTCCAAGAATTTTTTTTATTGAGGTTTCATTATGTCAGCATGATTGATTAAGACCTTGATTTAACTTAAATCGTGTGATTGAACTCAATCTCCAGCCCAACTCCCCTCTCCAGAGGTGGCTGAAAGGTCCGACCCTCCTATCACATTGTTGGTTCCCCTGGCCACCACTAGCCCCTACCCTGAAGCTACCTAGCCCTCTTCCCTGCTGCTCCCCACCCCACAAAAAGGGGGCTCATTATGAATTTAAAAATACACTCCTATCACTAAGGAAATTCCAAGGATTTTGAAACACTGTGCCAGGAACCCGGAACAAAGCAGATATATTCTTTATTGTACCGCATTCCCTCTGTCACGCTCTCTCCTGCAATATAAGGCTGAAAGGAGATCTTGGGAGGTCAAACTGTCCATTTTTTCTGCTTCCAGGTGAGCCTGCATTTTAAGCATTGAAGACAGTTGATTATCATCTTCAGGGAAAAACAATGGCAACAATGAAGTATGACAGACTGGAAGAGTCTCCAGTCAGTCCCCGTGGCTGTGCGTTTCCAGATTCCCGGGGAGACCCGGCTGCAGGGACTGGCCACATTTCTCCCCATAGGTCTTCCCATTTGCTTTGACTAGAGGGCTCAGATCTCCCCCATAGCCAGGGAGAGGGCTGTTCACCAAAGAGTTAACTTTGTGGAGCCATCCGAGGCAGGAGGGAAAGTGGTTCCTAGGTTCCACTGCATTAGGATGCAGTGCTCCATTGTACATGATTTTGACTGTTCCTAAGATACTTCACACCCATAATAGTCTGTGTCTGGAAGGGTTTTTAGATTTATTACTTCTGGTGAAGGTGTCTCCCTATACTTGAATGCACTTCATTTTCTTTCCCTGCAATTACTCTGAAGTTACACAGTCAGTAGTGCATATAATCGCAGGTTCTACAGCCTACCGACTCCTCTTGACATTCTCAAAGACCTCACTGGTTAGGGCCTCACAAATATCACACGACCCTCTCTTATCAGGTATGTGTTTCTTTGGAGTACCTTCTCATATTTTTTTTCATTCATTTATTCATTCAATCAGTCCTTTATTCAAGTACTTCTGCCTTTCCCTGGACTGCTGTCTCCACAATGACTAACTGATGAACTCCTCCTCAGCCTTCAAGGTCCAGCTTAAATGTCACCTCCTCTGAGAAGCCTTCCATGATTGCCTTCAAGTCTCTCTTTCCTGCTTCCTTATGTAGCAAAAACATCTGTCTATCTATCACAATCTGTTAAGATTATTTAATTAGTGCCTGACTAGTTCTACTGGACTTAAAATTCATTGAGGGAAGAAAATGTGTCTAGTCCCTCTCTGGTTCCATAATGCCCACCATGACTTTTGGCACTGCGTAGTCACTCAAGAGACATTTACTGAGGGAGTATACAGGTGAATCCTGACCTACAACAAATATTGCCTATTCCATCTGTAGAAGACTGTTGATTTCCCATCTCTCTTTTCTTTCTTGCTAACAGAACCTCCATTTGGACTGAGCAGTGCACTTTCATATACCTCATGGCCCCCTCCAGGATGGTATATGTTGGTTATTTAAATATAAATATGGTAATTTCACAACTCCAGATAGTGATTGGTTTAGGTGTGCGGTGTGTGCAGCCCTGGCCAATGAGTTGTAAGGCAAGTGTGCCTGGCGGGGGCGGGGGAGTTCTGGGAAAAGGTTCCTTTCTTGATAAAAAGTTGTCGGACCATGAGACTCTCCTCTTCCTCTGTTTGGATAAAATTTGAGGAGGCCAAGATGTCTCAAGCAAGACCAGCCATCGGGAGGCCATGCAGAAGGTAGCAGTGTGAAGGGATGGAAAGCGCCCCGGGCTGTGATGACACTGTTGTGCCTCCGTGCTAACCAGCCTGGACCCATCATAACATAGAGAATTGTCCTCTGATTTTAGTCTCTCCGTAGAAGGAAGTTTAGGTGTCTGCAGGAGGGGGCTGGGGAATGGGTGGTCAAGAGCTTCCGAAGACCTGGAAAATCACCCACTTATTTTACAAAAGCCAGTGACCTATGTGAATGGGTCCCCAGTAGAGACAACACGCAGATATCCTTCTTAAATTAATTCTAATGGGACGGTATTCTCCACCCTGGAAAGCATGTTAAAAAATAGCATTTATTAAAGAAGTGGTTAAGATTACCAGTGTCCGCTGTAGAAGACTTCTTGGTACAAGTATGCTTCCTAGTACCTTGTAGTGTCATACAGGCACTGGGGATTCTAGCCAATGAAGTGTAAGCTGAAATGATGTGTCTCTTCTGTCCTGAAGTATTTAAGCGGCTGGTGTGACACGTCTATTCTCTCTCTTCCTCTGCTGCCTCAACCTTCAGAGCTGTATGTCCTAGATGGCATAGCTATAAGATAGCATCAGGCTTTTAGTTTAAAAAAAAAAAAAAAAAGAGTTCTTGTGCTAAGCTACTGATTTAGGGGTCATTTTTTTTTAACCCTGTAGCTTGTAGCTGACTAATACAATGAATAATATATTTGGGAAATATAAACAAGGACAAAGAAGGACAGAAAAGGAAATCTCCTGTAATCTTGGCACTCTTAGAACTCAGACAGCCATGATGCTCCGTGCAACGATCCTGGGGAAGACACCACCTCTTTACCCAGGCATGCGGTGAACTCTCAGAAATATTCTAGGCTCTTCTGCATCAGTGATTTGCACCGGATTTCAAACAGATGGGTAGCCAGAAGCTCCAGAATGGACAGATGAGAAGAGAAGCATAGAGAACAACGCATAGGGAGCACCCTCATGCCACACAATCATATTACTGATCGATGTCATCCTCATGGAGAACTTCAGGAAAACTGGAAATCTACGTCTGTCTGTGAAGAGCTGTGTCATTTTTCTGCTTCGCATGGCACTCTGCAAAATTTCCATATCTTTTCCCATTAAAGGTAATTTTCATTTTTCAACTGGGCCAGTGGTGTTTTTCCATCAATGACATAATGTATTATCAAAGATAATCATATTTGTGACTTTTGTTTCCAGAATTACGTCTATTTTTCATAGTTCAGTTTCCACAGTTAAATATTAAACCCCAGTATTTATCCCACATTTATAAAAATGGAATTGTATTGCCTGTGCAATTACCAAAAAAAGGTCTGTTTTTTAACTTACAATGTTATGAACACCTTTTCATGTCATTAAACGTCCTTCTACAGCATTCATTTCAGTGCCTGCCTAGAATCCCAATGTCTGGATATATCCTCATTTATTTGACAAATCCCTTGCTGCTGGACATTGAGGATGTTTCCAATTGTTCAGCACTGAAAGAAAAATCCTTGTAGCTAATCTTTGCCCATATCCATCATTATTTCTTTTGAATAAATCCCTAAAATTGGGTTTCTCCAAAGAGAGTGGAAAAAAACTAAGGTTTCTGATCTATGTTGGTAACTGGGAATTTCTAGAAAAATTGTATCAGCCTGCATAGGTATGAGTGTCCTTTTATCATTCTTCTGCATTCACAGTCTTAAAACCTGCAGACAGAAACTGTACAGACAACAATCTCCTTCATGCACACTTTGTGTCTTATGGTTAATGATCTGTAGCTGCTGTTAACTCTATTTTCTTTCCTTTATTTTATCAAATATATACTCAAATAACCTTAAAGAGATTTTTTTAAGAGGTCTCCTGCATTTAGTTTCTATGTTTTAAATTTCTTCATTAGTTGCATCTTCTGACTTTAGGGTGGGCTTGATTTCTTTATGTGCTTTATTAATTTTTAACTGTGAGCTCATCTTCAGTGGGAATTTTTTCTTTAGAATTCCCAGGGGACTAAGCTTGGGGAAGCTCGTCACAGTCCTGATATTTAAATTTCTCTCAGCGAGTCTATTTCCACTTGTGGTTTGGGGTGCCCAACTCACCTGAAAGCCATGGGCTTAAGCCACTAGGTAGAACTTTTTAGGGCCCTTTTCATGGACATAAAGCCCTTTATGGTTCCCTGCTTTGGGCTTTATCAGCTCCCATCCTGTGGATGCAGCTCTGCTCTCCAGGCATTGGTATTACGACTCTCTATGTGTATGCAGTTTTGATATTACATGGACTTTGGGGCTCATTTAGTTTGTGTGTCCTTTCTGACACCTCGATTCTCTTTTCCTTTATGTTTATTTTTGATCCAAGCTATGTATTTGAAGCTTTTGATGTTATATTTTATCCAGTATTCCTATGTAGTTGGAGTGTTGAGTGGGCTCTGATGTCAACTCAGCTACTATGTTGGCTGGAGGTCTCTAAGCTCTTCCCGTGCCCTTGAGGCCAATTTGACACTCTTTGATGGTAGTCAGAGGCAGGAGAACAGTTTAAGAGGCAATCTCTGCAATTGTTAAGAAGTCAACACAGGTACAACTCTTGAGATGACATGGATTCATGTACACATGGCTTGTTCGCAAGAATCACAGCCATGTTATTAGGGGAAGAAAAGAAGTATGCCTCATGTCAAGAAATCCTCAAGCTCCTGGTTCAGTGCATCCTTCGTTATCCACAACCCTATAAATAAAAACAATAATTAATATAGCTACCCACTGTTGACTGCCAGATGTTGCTGTAATCAACACACTGCATAGATTAATCCATTTAATCATCACAAAAACCCAGTGAGATAGGAATTATTATTACCCCACGCCCCATTTTACAAATGAAGAAAATGGTCCAGAAAGGCTGAGCAAAGTGCTTGAGGTCACCTACCTATGAGATGGCAGAGATGGGATGTGAACCCAGGCAGTCCAACCAAGAGTCCTGATCACTATGACACAGGCATGATCTTTCCTAGTCTTCTGCATAACATCCTCCCAAACTCCACTCTAAAACCTTTCTCTTGAGGTGTCCCCGGTGTTCGGTCTCTTCTTCTTCATTGTTAAACCTTTTCATCTGATTCTACTGATCCAGTACATTCTGTTTCTAGCAGCAAGAGGTAACTTGAATGACCACATAATTATATCTCTTCTGTCCTCTTCCCTGGGCCCTCTTTCTCACAGAACTACTTATGAGGTACATTTACCATACTTAATTAGCTAAATGCATTCTCTCTCCCCTTCGTAATAAATTAATTCCCTCTCCTGTGCAGTACTATTGCCAACCTCTCTGTAGCAGTTGGGTGAACCCCAGCAGGCTACAACATCAGGCAGAATTTCCAGGTGTCCTGGGTCCTGGCTACGCTTGCCACTCGTTCTGCAAAGAAGCACAGACACCATGGTGTTCAGCCATGTCTCCACAGTGGAACTGTATGGGGAAATTTAAAAAAAAAATACAGACTCTTGGTCCTATCCCTAGTGATTCTGGTTTAATTGCTCTGCATGACCTGGGTTTTAGGAGTTTGAAAATTTCTCCAGGTGATTCTAATGTGCAACCACTATGATGAAACGAATTATCCCCCAGGGTTCTGTCATGACTGCCTTCTAGTTGGACTTGGGTAGATAGCTCACCCTTCTTGCCCCTAACCTTAGAGTTGGAGCATGCATCCAATCATCTGCAGGGCTTGTTAAAACACAGATTACTGCCCAGAGTTTCTGATTTAGTAGATCCGGGTTAGAGCCTGAGAATTTGCATTTCTAAGAAGCTCCAGGCAGTGCTGATGCTGCTGATCCAGGGACTATCCTTCGAGACCATTTGTCTTGGGACTCTTGTTACTCTTCAAATGTCCCCTCTAGATGCTGTTCACTGCCGTGATTCACAACTCCATGCCTCCCCATTCCTGTTTTCCTAGCTTGTCCTTCAAGTTCTCCCTCCAACAGGTCTTCCAGGACTAGCTCGTCTGGGTAGCATCTCATCTCTCCCTGACATTCCTGGGGTCTCCTTCTCCTCTGTACCACTCTTTGTGGTTGTTACTTACAGGTCATAGACTTTAAAGCTGCAAAGATGCTCAGAGTCCAATAGTTTAAATTTTTGCTTTTAAATTGAAGAATTCTTTTTTGTTCAGAAGAAATCCTATTCCAAGTGGCAATATTTAGAATGCACAGATGGGGTGGGGCTAGGAGACTTAAGAACATGAATATTTGTACCTCCTTCTCCCTATGGGGTCTGGAGGCACTTTTGGGAGGCACTTGGGACCTGGAAAGCATAATTTGAAAATCACTCATAATCCAAGCCTTTATTTTACAGGTGCGGAAGCTGAGACTCAGAGCAGGTAAGTGACATGCTCACTCATCCATTGAATGTTGTTGATCACCAAGTCTGTGCCAGGTACAGTGGCAGGTGATGGGGACGGTGGACAGGGTGGACAAGTCTGCCTGCATGAGCTTTTATTCTAGCTGGGGAGATAGACAATGAGAATGTAAGCGCACAGACATGGTAATCACAGACGATGATAAGAGCTAAGAGGGGACCAGACATATGCTAGAATCACATGAGTTCAAGGAGGGTCTTTATGAAATGACCTTCTTTCTGAGTCCTGAGCATAAGAAGAAACCAGATATGTGAGGATTTGGGAGTATAGGGGTCCTATTGAGCCTTGTCTGTAGGTCACAGTGAAAAGTCTGGATTTTATTCTCAGTGGGCTGGAAAACCAGTAGAAGGGCTTAGGTGGGGAAATGAGAAGATTTGACATTGCTCCTCCTGTTATTTGTCCCCTTGAAGACATGGGTGGATATCAATCTTTGGATTTTTCATTGTAACCCATGCAGAGTATGTACTGAAAATATGTATGTTGATAGCTGATTGCCTGAAGTCAACAAGAATTTATAAGTTGTCTTCCAGATCAGTATCTCTTAATCTGCTTTGGGCTTAGAACCCCTTCCAGTGTCTGATCAGAGCTATGGGGCTTTCTTTAGAGAATATCCCCGGGCACACATGCACACCCTGTTGTGCATAATAAAAGCTCATGATGCCCTGAGGACCTTGTACCAGGAACCCCTGCTCTAGAAGCTACATCACCAGATACCTTCCTTCGGAAGACCCCTGATTTGACTGGATATCATTGTTACACTGGATTTAGAGTCAGATTATTTTAGTATCTTTAAGCCCCAGCTTTCCTGCCTGGAAGATGGGTTAATGCACATGTCACAGGAGACTTTAAGAATGAAATGAGATAATGCGGAGAGGGGCTTAGCATACAGGGGCCCAGTAGATATTTATTACTTTCCCTCCTTCCTTCCAAAGAAAGGAAGTGGCACCTTATGAGGCTGTCAAGAAACGGACTCTGGTGGTGGATAGAAGAGAACTGAACCCTAGCTCTGACCCTTACTCAGTTTTCTCACCTATAGACTAGGGATAAAAAATGTAAGAACATTTAGCATAGTGCCCGGCACCTGGCAAGAACTTTGATAATTAGCTTCCGGTAATTTTGATAATGAGGAGGATGCTAATATTGTCTGCTCTGTGCCACTCCATGCCTGCCTGGGTGAGGGCTAGCAGGGCTTAAAGGACAAATTGAAAACACATCTTGATTCTAAGGAGCTTAGACTTTGGGAAGCTCTGCTAGCCTGTGGGAAACGTTTGTAGACTATGTGATCCCATGGGAAACCCCTTGGCTAAAGACAGTCTGATGCCTGTGAAATCCACGTTGCTTTGACAGCTCTGCCAACTTCCTGCACCCAGGCAAATCAGAGTGGAGAACAAAATTTCTCAGGCGCTAAAGATGTAACTGCTTTCCTCTGGTAGCGTGGAAAAGCGGCAACCCTAAGAGAAAGCGTAAAGACCACTGAAACGAGGCCGATGCATAATGGAAGAGCTCGCTTTCTCCCCCAGCTTAATTCTATTTTGTTAAGTAATGGTGGAATAAAAATTCAGGATGGTGGAAGATGAGATTTGTGGCTCTATTGGATCAAATGCCTATCGCCGTCGCTTCAAGCCAAACAGATAAATAAATCAGATGTCAATGGAAAATGAAAAGTCATGGCCAAGGATGAAAACGGGACAGAAAATAATTCCCAGCCGTGATGCTCATTTAGGGCATCACATGCAGGCTGCAGAGGGAGATCCGAAGTGGCTGATGGAGGATTATTACAGAGTGGGGATTCAGCCCCGGTAAGCAAGACGTTACCAGAGGGCACCATCTGCCTAAGCTATTGTCATCCCAGGGAACTGTGAAGGGCCAGCAACTGACACTCCACCATTAATGCTCCATTTGTGGGATTAACTGGGCTGCGTGGGGAATAATTTATGGGGAATCATTAACCTAATGATATTGGTTTTCTATAAACTGCTTAGTCTGTCTGAGAGAAAATGGATTTCATAAATCTAGGTGGAAAATTCTGGGTGACTCACGGAAGGCCCGTCAGCAGGGTGGGGATGGGTCACCAGACAGTGAAACTCTGCACTCTCGGCTTGGGGGAGGGGCCTTGAAGTTCACCCCCTTCATTTGCTTTTGTCTGCCAGCCCCGCCAGTCACTTGATTGAGGGAGGAAGTGCCCAGAGTTGAAAAGTACAGGCTGGAGAAAGGTGCATTGGTTCTCCTTGCCTGAGTTTTAGATTCCACATGTCACCTGCTCTGAAGATTCAGGAAAGCATTTCCAGTGCAGGGAATTCCTGGGCTGCAGAAATCATTTCTTGACTCATCTAGAAAAGAATCAACATCCTTTGAACAAGTTGGCTTCAGCACCTGCTATGTGCCAGGCTGGGAGGTTCACCGCTTTGGATAAGGGTGCCAGGGAAGCCTCCGAGAAGGTGACTTAAGAGACTGAACGATAAGATGGAGGCAACATGCAAAAGCTGGAAGGAAGGGCATTTTTGAGTAGAGAGGATAGCAAGGCAAGTGCAAAAGCCCTGGGATCAGAGGAAGTTTGGCCTGTTTGGGGAATAGAGAATTTATTACCATAGTCATGGGGGTAGGTATATTTATCCCCATTGGACAGATGAGAAAACTGAAGCCCAAGAAGATTAGGTAGATTATTCCCATCTACCCTAAAGATAGGATTTGCAGGAAATGTTGACAGATGCCAATCTGTGCGTATAACCATTAGGCCAGGGGTCAGAAAATTATGGCCTGTGGGTCCAATCAAACCTTCACCTGTAGAAAGAATTTTTATCGGAGAACAGCTATTGTCTATGGCTGCTTCATTCTACATTGGCGGAGTTGAATAGTCCTAACAGAAACCTTATGGCCTGGAAGTCCTGAAGTATTTTCCAACTGACTCTTTACAAATAAAGTGTGCACAACTCTGCATAGACAACGATGCCTCTCTTCTCTGTCTCTCCCTTTGCCCCTTTGTGGGAGCGGGTGACAGTCATAAGGCCCCTGGGAATACATATCACCCAGTCCATTGTGTGGATCCAAGAAGAAGGAGGAGGAGGAAGTGAAGGGAGGGAACAAGGGGGAGGTCTGAAAATTTATCTCATAAGTGAGCAAACAGTGTTGTTTAAGAAAAAGGAATGACCCTTTCAAGTGAGCAGAAGGTATTGATATCCAGGGAGAAGCATTTGAATCTTAGGTCCCTGGGATCA
The DNA here is from genome assembly GCF_009834535.1 of Camelus ferus. Classification (NCBI taxonomy): domain Eukaryota; kingdom Metazoa; phylum Chordata; class Mammalia; order Artiodactyla; family Camelidae; genus Camelus; species Camelus ferus. The sequence continues at coordinate 17,615,939 of NC_045727.1, forward strand.
TCTCTATTGCAGACAATACAGGGATGGCGGCTTTAGATCACACCAGATGAGAAACAGGTCTTGGGCTGAGAAAGTAAGAGAGTGTCTCCATCAACAGCAGCCAAGCCTGTGGGTCCCAGCAGCGGGCAGGACACACATGGCATTGTGGTGTGTCCCCAGTTATTGTCAGGGGTTATTCACTTTACAGAACCCACCCACCTCTCCAGATCCTGGGTGATAGGGAAGCTGTGATGTTTTTCCTCAAGTGCATGGATTTAAAACTGGACAGAAGGCTTCTTTGCCAAGATGAAGCTTTGTTCAACAGAGGATTCTCTCTCCTGTCTTTTGCTGGTGTCACAGCATCGTGTATGGAAGGGGAAATCATAAAATCCACGGTAACCCCACCTGGGATTAAATCCTGACCCCACTATGAGAAGCCATCTGATTTGAGAGAGATACTTAATTCTTCCGAGTCTCAGTTTCCTTGTCTGTAATGTGGAGATAATAATAGCATCTGCTTCACTGGGTGTTGTGAAGATTAAGATGAGAAATATAAACCACATGTCACTTGGTAGTTTAAATTCCTGCTCTCAATTTCGACATTGGCAGTAAGGACTATATTTCCCAATCTCTCAGCTGGCTGTGACCATGAGAGTAAGTTACGGCCAATGAGATGCAAAAGGCATTGTTGTCTAAAACTTCCAGGGAGAACCTTCTTTTCCTTCTTTCCCTTCTTTCTTGACGCTAGAAGGTGGGCATGATGACCAGAGCTGGAACACCCATTCTGAGTCATGAAGGAGAAGACTTGTGTTGAGGTGGCAGAGCAACAAGCTAGAAGGAGCCTGGGCCTCTGAACTCTGAAAATACAGTTTCCAATTCTGTGAGAGAGAAGTAAATGATCATCTTCTTTAAACTATCTTTAAAATTTTGAGTTTTCTCCTTCTCAGAGTAGAATGAATCCTGATATACGAGTTGTATGGTCTTGAGCAAATTTTCTTCATCTTTCTGAGCCTCAGTAACCTCATCAACAAAACAGATTTAAAAATCCTGACCCCCTCAGAAATGTTGTGACAATTCAAGGACACAACGTGGTAGTTTTCTGCTGCCCTGAAAATGTTTTGTGATGACGCCCTTGAAATATAGATCTTCAGGCCCCACAGTGAAGCATCTGAATCACCAGGTGTGGTGATGGGGCCAACCAATGTACATCTTGGCCAAGTCCCCAGGTGGTGTGATACCTAGCCAGGTTTGGGAAGCATGGAGCTGAGAGAGTCATCCTTTCTACCCTGCTTTCAAAGTCAGAGTGACCATTAAGAGATGTGGTCTGTACATGTATCAAAAGGGGCTCATCTGCTTGGAGACCTTGCAAGGTCCCCAGCCTCCCCCAGACCACTCGGCTGCAAATGTCCCTTAGAGAGAAGAATGATTTGCTGGATAATGACATGGCCACCAGCTGCTCAGTCCCATCTGAACTGCTTACTCTCAATTTCTGTTTAAAATGCGGCAGCATCCATGGATTATGGTTTACATGCTCATGATGGATCTTTAAATCTAATTAAAGGAAGGCAGAGATTTTTCCCTTGGTGCTTTCTGCTGTGGAGAACTCTGATTTTAAGCATAGTGTACTGGCTGAGCGTGCTTGTCTTAGGGGCAGGAAAACCTGGGTCCTGAAGCTGGCTGTGTGTCCCTGAACAGATCACTTAACCTCTCTGAAGATTCAGTTTCCACTTCTATGAGCCAGGATTTGGGCCAAACCTTTTGCATGCATGGAAAAATCCCTCAACAGCCCCATAAGGCAGATGTTTCCATCATTCTCATTTTAAAGATTGGAAAACCGAGGCTCAGAGAGGCTAACTACATTGTCCAGATCACACAGGGAAAGCATATTGTGAATTTGATAGAGTAATACTATCTGGATGATGGACTGTTTGGAGGACGAAATAGCTGAGAGGCTCTAGAGAGTTTAGCATGGCTGTCACCCAGTATGTGTGCCAATTACTGTTGAAACAATTAGCTCCTATTGTTACTGTCATTATTATGTGGTTGCTGTTCATGGAGGTGGCAGGGGAGTCTAGTAGCACGGGGCCACCCATGAAAAGCAGCATTTTTGTCCAGGTGGGGAGCACAAGAAACAGTACAAGACCAATGGGTGGATCTTCCAGACCCACAGCACAGTCTGTCTCCAGTTGTGCGCTGATGCCTCAGAGGATGGGTGTTTCATCAGACACTGTCTCTTGACCCTAAACGGCCTTGGTATATTCTGCTCCGCTTCAAGAGCAAGAGATGTCTCTGCCTTAGGAGACTCTAGGATGGCAGGGAGGAGCTGGGTTCGCTTGGAGAGAAGGTGCCTGTGGGCCCTTCCTTCCAGCAGCCTTCTGAACCCCTTGCAGGCTGCCAGCTTCCTGCAGATGCCAAAGCAAACATTCTCAGAAGAGTGCTTGGAGCCTGGAAGGAGGGAAGAGAATGCCATCTCTAGTTGCAGCCCAGCCACCACTGAGGTCTCAGAAGGATTCTCAGTTTCACTGCCTTTCTCCTACCTCTCCCAATCATCTCTGAATCTGGAGGTCCCCACAGTGAGCTGACTGCTTGGTGTGGGGGTGGGGCACGGGTCTGACACCTGGGGGCTCTGCTCCAGGGGGCAGGGGCTACAGCAGCAGGGTCTCCTGGGCAGTCCCGAGTGGACACGTGGAACGAGGGGGTCAGGGAAGACTGGGCCATGATCCCAGCAAGTGGGACCAGGCCCAAAACCCAGAAAAGCAAGTGAGGGCGAAGAGAACAGGTCTCTTCTACTCACTCAATCTGTAGAGCAAGGGAAGGGTGGGAAAAGAGGATGGGCTGTGAGAGGCACTGATAGAGCAAGAGAAAAGGAAGTAAGATGGCCAGGGGGATGGTTAAGACCTTGATCTGTGGAGTCCCTCCCTCTCCCTATCCATCCATCCATCCATCCATCCATCCATCCATCCATCCATCATCTCCTCCTCCTCCTCCTTCTTCTTCTTCTCTCTCTCTCTCTCTCTCTCACACACACACAGAGCCCGGGGTGTCAGCTACAGAATTTCCTCCACACCTCCTGAGATACCAAAGCCCTAGGACCCTGCACATTTCCTGGCACATGGAAGATGCTGAAAACAAATCAAAGAGATGTGTTGAATGAAAATTTAAGAATTGTTGGTGGAGCGGACTAGCAGAGCTGAAAGCAGACAGAAGTCCAAGCCCGAGATGAGCCCCACGGACAAAATGGGGGAAATGGAGCCAGTCAGGGACCTTGGCATGAAGTCAGCAGCTGAGAGGAAGGGGTGTTGGCAAAGTTGCTGAGTTTCCAAAATCCCAGGATCTCTCCATGATGTGATTTTTTTTTTTTTCCCTGCTGCATATAACAACCTTCTGCCGGGCTCCTGGATGCTGACAGCCCAGGATGTGGAACTGACTTTGAAATGCTAATCGTGGGAAAAAGTGATATTGATGTTGGCGATTAATTGATGGCTGGCCTCGTTTAAACGTTGGAGGGATCCTGCCTGTCTCCAGCCTTGGCGGGGGCCTGGGAAGATGCTATTTTTATTAAATTGGAGAGATGAATCAGACGGCTTAAGTGGACTGGAGAGGAATCACAGCGGCGTGGAGACCTGCAAGTTCCTCACAACTCATTTATGGAGACGGTCGGGACATGGGTCTCAGAACACTAGGCGCGAAGCCACTTCCCTTCCAGCGTCTCTGACCGTGGTGAGGGGATGGCGTAAGGGGTTGGGCGACAGGGCCTGGTTATATTGGAAATGACAGTGGCACAAGGTGCTTGATTAGAGTGGTCAACTGATTTACGGGAGGCTTCATTTGCAGATTCTCTCTGTGGGGTCAGAGTTAACACTTGGAGATGCTCCAGAATAAGGAGCTGCCAAGACAGCTGGTGTTCACAGCCTCTTAAAGTCCCTGATCTGGGAGGCAGGAAAACAGGGGCTCAGGGCCCCTGACTGTTGCCCTGCCTGGAACTTACTGGCCTTTGGATCTCTAATGACAGCTGACACTTATTACAGGCTAGGCAGAAAGTTTTCTCATTGTTTCCATTTTACAGATGAGGAAACTGAGACCAAGAGAGGATCATGCAGCAACTAAGCTGCAGGGCTGGAATTCAGACCTAGACACTTTGACCCCAGGGTTCAAGGTCTTAACCCTTCAACTCTAGAGCCCCTTGACCTCATGCAGTGCTTGGCATGCAAGAGATTCTGAATCTGTTCATTCATTCACTCACTCACTCATTCACTTACTCACTCACGCATGCATCCATTCACCAACTTGTATTAAATGATTCCTTGTGTTAATCTTATTAGTTTTCACAAGAACCTGGCCAAGAAGCATCATTCTCCTTTTACAGATGGTGACGTGGAGGTTGGAGCATTCTTTTTTAATTGCAATATACTTATTTACAATGTTGTGTTAGTCTCAGGTGTACAGCAAAGTTATTCAGTTATACATATACATTATATATATATTTTTTTTCATTTTCAAATTATTTTCAGTATAGGTTATTAAAAGATATTGAATATACTTCCCTGTGCTATACAGTAGGACCTTGTTTTTTAATCTATTTTATATATAGTAGTTTGTATCTGGTAATCCCAAACTCCAAATTTATCCCTACCTCTCCACTCTTTCCCCTTTGGTAACCATAAATTTGTTTACAATTTGTTTATAAAATTGTTTATGTCTATGTCTGCTTCTGTTTTGTAAATAAGTTCATTTGTATCATTTTTTAAGATTTAACATACAAGTGATATCATATGATATTTGTCTTTCTGTGTCTGATTTCTTCACTTAGTATGATAATCTCTAGGTCCATCCATGTTGCTGCAAATAGCATGCTTTCATTCTTTTTATGACTGAGTAATATTCCACTGTATATAGCTATACCACATCTTTATTCATTCACCTGTCAATGGACATTTTGGTTGCTTCCATGTCTTGGCTACTGTAGACAGTGCTGCTATGAACACTGGGGTCATGCATCTTTTTAAATTAGAGATTTCTCTGGATATATGCCCAGGAGTGGGATTGCTAGATCATATGGTAGCTCTATTTTTGGTTTTTTGAGGAACTTCTATGCTGCTCTCCATAGTGGTGGCACCAACTTACATTCCCACCAACAGTCTACAGGGCTCCCTTTCCTCCACACCCACAGCATTTATCTTTTGTAGGCTTTTGATAATGGCCACTCTGACTGATGTGAGGTGATATCTCATTGCAGTTTTGATTTGCATTTTTCTAAACGGCTGCAATTCACAGAGCCATAGGCATTGGAGGTGGGATTCATGACTGATTGACACTTGCTCTGTGTCTGGTGCTGGATTGGATCCTGTGGGGACCAGACAAAGAGTAAGGCAAGGGTCTTGGTCTTGACAAACTTCTATTAGACTGTGCCTTAATGACTTCTGGGCCCAGCACAAAATAGGCCGGAGCTGAGCGGATATATATGTTGCTTAAGAGAATATATGAAATAAATGACATATTTTTTTTTTAATTGTGAAGGGGGTCTCTGACCCTGTGGCAAAGTGGGTGGTTCAGACTCTAGAATACAATGGATGTCTGGATATTAGCAGCCCTCAGTGAACCATGTCTTCCAATATTTACATCCTGATGGCGTCCCCTTCCATTAAATCTGACTCACCCTGGGATTCACTTTAACCAAAAGCATATGGCAGAAAGGACACTGTGCCATTTCTAGGTGCAAATCTTAAACAAAAGAGAGTTACTGAATCCTGGCTGGAGATTGTTGACTGCTTGAGGGTCTTCTCTGGGACTTGATGACCCTTGGTTAAATCAGGACAGATTAGCAAGTGTTAGGTGTCAGAGACCTATTAGCGCTAAAGAGAGACTTCCTCCTTGACTTAATCAGAAAGAAGTAAGAGAATTGAGAAGGAATGATTTTCTCCCTATTGCTTAAGACCCAAAAGAGAATGGCTTTCTGTCAATGTTATTTTCTGCCCTGCCCCATGAATCACCTAGCTGGTGATCACCACACTTCGAGAGATGCTGGCTCAGGTGACCCATAGTTTCCTGCAAATTCTGTCCAATCGTGGGCTGTTGCATCCTTTCAGTTGTGTCTTCCTTGTATGTCCCTGCATCCCTGAGGACCCTGAGAAGGACACAGTCTGTCCATCATCTGGACTCTCCATCTGGAACTCCATGCCTTCCCCAGGACTTCTGGTCAAGGGGTAGAGAGAAATATTTATGGCTCAGTGACCAGATGGAGCCGGAACGTCCTACAGCAGAATGTAGTGGCAAATGAGAAGTCCGTGGTGCTCAGGCTGGAGTCAGCCAAGTGTGATTGAATTGTAGATTTTGCTCTCATCCCAGAAGGAGTATTTCAGTTTTATGCTAATCACCCCGGTTTCCTGTTAATGCACCCCTTGGCTCCTGCATAGAGGAAGATAATTGGTTGCACTAGACAGGGGACCACTCAGGACACTTTCAAACCAGGGACATAACTCAACCAGCCACAGCACTTGCAAAGGACATGGGTACTTTGGTTTGTGTGGCTCCCTCAATCCTCACCCCCAGTTCCCTATCGTTTTCTCTCAAAATTACATACAAGGTGCTGATTGTTCCCCTGTCTTCCTGCTGCTTGGGCCAGAGGGCTTTTTAGATCTCAGCAGCTGGGAAGATGTTAACTCCAAATGGAAATCTAATCACGAGGCATTGAAAGATTGACTTTTCAGCTTCGTCAGGGATGTGCTAAAGATCTGGCTCGGGCAAAGGTGTTTCTCTTTTGCAGGTCAAATTCCCTGACGTCCCCTCTCCTTGGTCATGCTCTGGATTGATTTGTGATTTATTTCCCTGTAAACAAAATTATTTCATTGTAAACGTGGAATTGAATTTGTTCGACAAGTAGCGATCTCTGCTTGAGTCTAGAATGTGACCCCTGCCATCACTCAGGGAGCCCCTGGGGAGACAATTCACCCCAAGGGAAGAGGTGGTTTAGCAGGATGACACTATTCTAATGGCAAAGCCTGAGTTGTCATAGGGGTATGGATATGCTGAGTGGGAAAATTAAAATCCAACCCCAGTCCAGGCCAGCTGCTTGGATACATAGGTTATAGGGAGAAGCAAGGGAGCAAAGCTTCTCGAAGCTTAATGCCCAAGTAGCAGCGCTAAGACTCTCTGATGTGGTGCATCACAAGGAGAAGAAAGCCATTCACACCCTGCACTGCATCCTGGACTCAAGGGCCCCTTCAGCACAGGGGAAGTTCAGCTCATTAGAATGGGCTCCTGGTGGGGCAGTGGAAGAGATGATGGTGATTGTGGAAGATGGGAAATAGTGCCTGGTCTCTGTTATGCCCAGTGGAGCAATATAGGGGAAGTGTCACACCTGGTGGCAGACTTTGGGGGCACACTAATATCTCATACAGGCACCCTGGGTTGCTGAGAGGGTCCCAATGACCTAGATATTTGAACTAAGCTCAGGGGAGAAGAAAATAGAAAGATAAAGAAGCTCTTTGAAGAAAGTGTACATGCTTGCAGATCAGACCGCTAATCCAGGGAGGATGAGGGACTCATGGAGCAGATGTGGATCCAACCTGACCGGAGCCAAACCCAGCAGAACCCAGCCTGAACCAGCCAGATTCCAACTGGCTCACAGATGTGTGAGTGAGAAATAAATGCTTAGGTGATGGATGGAGGACTTTACCATCTTCAAGTCATAAATGCTTGGAACGTTTTGAAAACCCATTCCTGATGCTAAGCATAAAGAGTGTCCCCAGATGGCCACCCTGGACTCTAGCAGACAGCTCTCCAGCCTCATGTCACTCCCCTCTCCCTGGGGTCTTGGGTAAGAATCATTGCTAACTGAATTTGAATCTTCATTTCACCTTCTTCTAGATTTGTGGCTTTGAGCCTCAGTGTCCTCATCTGTAAAATGGAACTTATGATTACCCACCTAAAAGGGTGTGAGTTTTAAATGAGGTAAAGTTTGCAAGGTATGTTGAACATTATCAGGCATATAACTAATACATTTTCAATAATAGCGGTGAATAATTATTCTTTTTTTGTGTGTGTGATTGGAATTCATTACTCCAGACTCATGACTTTTTGATTTTATTCCCAGTTCATTCAGACCTGGGGGCCAGGATGCCTCAGTGCATGTCTCCTTGCTGTCGAGCGTGGAATTCACCATCCACCCCTGCTTCCAACAGCAGGAGGACACAGTTCTGAAATGCCAACACACTTCGATTTCCCATTGGAGAGGCATCAGGAGATTCTGCGAGGTTGATGTCAAGTGTTGAGAAGGAGAATATGAATCATGGCTTTCCAGGGAGGTTAAAATCCAGACCCTGGGCAGTTGCCAAAGATCACGGAGCATAGGGTCATATTCTGAGTGTCTTGTAAAACTGCCTTTTCTCCTTACTGGGATGGGTCTGAGTCCTGTAGGATGAATACCAACAGCCCAGCCAGCCAGCCCAGTTTGTAAACACACATGCTGTGTGGTTGGAGGATTCCACCGGCCTTGGTCAGAGGAGAAGGTGCTTCCACTCCACTTCCCCTGCTTCAGCCTCCTTGAGAGAGAAACAGACAGCCCCCTCCCCTTGCCCAGGTGACCTTGCTCTCTCCAAAGTGAAAAGATCATGGAGGCTCTGTTGGGGTCTATGTTCTGTGGATGGAAGGAGGCTTAGGAAGGACTGTTTGCAAAAGGCACAAAACTGTCCTGGAGAGGGTGATTGAGAAAGACGTGTTTTATCTTTATACTGTCGCTCATTGATCCTAAGATGCACATTTCCCCCTACATTTTAACATCTCTGAAATCAGGATGTTTCTTACCACCAACTGGCACGAAAGCGTTGTGTCAGGGGGTCATTGGCACCGTTTCCTCATTTCCAGTAGTTCGGGAAGTAATGTATGTCTTTTAACCAATGGCATCTTAGATTTGGTGAAATATAGTCTTTCTTTTTTAACAGGTCATATTCGTATAGATTTGCTCTGTGCTAAATTCTGTGATTAGTGCTTTACATAGAGGCATCAGGGCAGTGGCAAAAGCCCCACATCACCTCCCCTGGAAACAGGAGCTCCACCCTTATCAATATTGAAGGAGAAATAACCCATGACCTCTTCCAGTGAGGTGTCACCCTTGAGATAATATGTGGCGGTCCTTCTTCCATGATAGCCATCAACTGTGGCACAGTCACCCTTGAGAAACCTCAGAAATATTGGAGGGGAGAGAAAGCTCTTGAAAAGACTACAGTTCTTGCCAGCAGTGCAACTTAAATAGCCAACAAGAGGAGAAGGTTAAAACCGCTAAGTCGTAGGCATCCAGTAGACTATTATTGCAACTGTTAAAAATAATGGAAGTTATTTGAAAGACAAGAGATGACTCTCATGATATGTCAAGCGGGAAGAACGGGGACCACAAGAGTTGGCACCATATGATGCCATTTTTGTGATGAAAAATGACTACATGGGTAGAAAAAACACCCATGAGATTATTAACCAAAATGTTAAGAGTCGGAATCTCTGTATGAGGGCCTGGGTAGACTTTGACTGTCTTCTGTTTGTTTATTGGTGCTTTCTGAAGTTGCCATAATAAATAATGTCTTACAGATTTACACTGGAAAAAGTGAATGTTATCTTGCTATTTTAACAATGGGGTTGCTTTGGCTCTAAGCGTGGGACTCTCCTCTCTTTCTCGTGTTCCCACACACCCCTCCCTGGGGTCTGCTTGGCTGGCAAAAATTCCAGGAAATAAACAAACTGCAGTTTAAGGAGATCTGTGCAGGAACAAGTGAGGAGGAGAGACAAATTCTTCATCCAGCCCCTCGGCCAGCTGTGTCTTTGAAAGAATAAAGATGCAAAGCTTTGAGAAAGGAAGGATTTGGGGCTCTAGGGAGAGAAAATTGAAGAGAGAGTCAGTGTGGGGTGTGGGGGCTTGCAGACACAGGCTGCGGTGGGAGTGAGGTTTACCTTCTCAGTCATCTCAAAACCACATCCCAAATTATAATATTATTCAGTATGAACAATGGATATTTTCTCCATCAGGAGGGCGCAGTTAAAAGCATCTTTAGACAATTTGGCTATTTAAAATGATCTATGGTTTAAAATCAAAGTAAGAACAATGTGCTTGAAGCCTCCTAATGAAATCTTGTGGCTGTCACTACAGACTTCGGAGTGAGCAGCAGCTCTGTTCATGAAGTAGCCACAGAGCCGCTGACAGTGGCCAGTCCAGTAAGTTTCAGGGACTGACCTACCTTGCTCAGTATCACTAATTATCAGAGAAATGTAAGTCAAAACTACAGTGAGGTATCACCTCATATCCGCCAAAATGGCCATCATTAAAAAATCCACAAGAGATAAATGCTAGAGAGGGTGTGGAGAAAAGGGAACCCTCCTACATTGTGGGTGGGAATGTAGTTTGGTGTAGTCATTATGGAAAGCAGTATGGAGATTTCTTAAAAAACTAAAAATAGACTTACCATACAATCCAGCAATCCCACTCCTGGGCATATATCCAGAAAGAACTCTAATTCAAAAAGATACATGTACCCCAATATTCATAGCAGCACTGTTTACAACAGCCAAGACATGGAAGCAACCTAAATGTCCATGGACATATGACTGGATAAAGAAGTTGTGGTATATATACACAGTGGAATACTACTCAGCCATAAAAAATAAAATAATACCATTTGCAGCAACGTCAATGGACCTGGCAATTCATACTAAGTGAAGCAAGCCAGAAAGAGAAAGAAAAATACTGTATGATATCACTTACATGTGGAATCTAAAAAAAAAAAAAAGGACACAAATGAACTTATTTACAAAACAGAAACAGACTCACAGACATAGAGAACAAATTTATGATTACCTTGGGGAAAGGGGGTGGGGTGGGATAAATTGAGAGTTCAGGATTTGTAGATACTAACTACTATATATAAATCAGATAAACAAGATCTTACTGTAGGGCACAGGGAACTATATTCAATACCTTGTAATGGCCCATAATGAAAAAGAATATGAAAATGAATATATATATATATATATATATATATATATATATATATATATATATATATAATCACTATGCTGTACACCAGAAATTAACACATTGTAAATCAATTATACTTCAATAAAAAAAGAATTAAAAAAAAAGATACGTGTCAGTCTGTTTGGGCTGCTATAACAAAATACCATAGACTGGGTGGCTTATAAAGAGCAAAAATGTATTTCTCACTGTTCTGGGGGCTGGTAGTCCAAGATCTGGGTACCAGCAAGGTTGGGTGAGGGCCCTCTTCTGGGCTGCAGACTTGGCTCTGTGTCCTCACATGGTGGAAGGGGATAGTGAGCTCTCTAGAATCTCTTTTATAAGAACGCTAATTCTGTTCCCCTCTCCAAGGTCTCATCTCCTCATAACATCACCCAAAGCACTAGTGTAGCTCACTGACAACACTCCTTGTGTGTTAGCTGTTGTTGCATTCAGCTGTGTGGTTTGATCTTGGCCAAATTCATATTCCTCTTAGGGAAATGTTCATATTAGGTATTCCCTCCCCCTTCCCCAGCAGCCTCTCAAATTTCTTCATTCTGTGCACTTGCTACATCCAGGAAAAGAAAGCAAAGATCCCTTTGGAAACTTCTGGATGGGTTTGCACCATCATCAGATCTGCATGATGGTCGGGGAGAGCCATCAGGGACAGTAGAAGCCCCAGGAGCCAATCAGAAGCTGAGGCAAGCTGGGGAAAAGAATCCACGTTTGGGCCCAAAATTGTACCAGGCAGTAGATTTGACAAGAAGCTAAGGATGTGCAGTGCAGAGAGAAATGCAATCTGTTTTGGTTTATGTCTTCCTACAATTTTTATGTCTGCATTGGAATTAGTTTCCTTTCCCCCATCTCTCTCACTTGACGAGAACTAAAATCTGAGAGTTAAGCTCAAAGTGAGCTGAGTGGTCCACCATATCACGTAAGTACATTTCCAGTTCTTGCTTCTGTTATTTAAAGCAGGGCAATTATTTATCGTACGTGGTAATACACTTCTTTGTCCTCTGGTGCCTCCTAGACCTTAAAGCAGAAAAAGTGCTTTAATAAAATTTTTCACATTGCTTCCTTGAAGCTGGGAGACTATTACAGGGGATTGTAGATTGGTTGGGGTTGGAGATGTTCTAATGAATTACTGCCTAATATTTCTCTCCTTGAGACACATATACGATTAGTAAATGTTGTCTGCTCACTGATTAACTTTGTTTATTTCCTAATTAGGTTTAGGATCAGCTGTCTTATGGTTATAGAAATAATTGTTTGATTAATGTGTGGGAATTTACATTTTCATTATGCTCCTGAATAACTTCTGTCCCAATTAGCAGCAACACCCCATGCTGATCTGGGGCAGCAGAATTGCAATTTTCACCCATTAAGTAATAACAGTTACTCTGATTGGTGATAATTGGGTGCAGATAGTAAATATACATTAGCAAAATTTACATTATATACCAACTGGTTCTTTCAATTTGCTTCCAGAGTAATCAAGTTCTAGAGATGGCCAGCTATGGTTTGGATGGAGCAGCACTTCACTAATCACTAATGTTCTTTTTGATCAGTAAATTCCATAAAATTTCAAGAGGAGAGTATAAATCAGCCATCTTCTGGGATTTGACATCCGAGCTTGCAAGTGAGTATCTCCTTGAAGTTCTTCCTAGGCACCTCCTTGCTTCACCCTAGTTGCTCCCTGTTTCTCTGTCAAGAACACTCAATGGCTCCTCATTACCTGCCATTGCACCTTTAAACATGGTGGCTGCTGCCCAAGGATGTTCAAAATTCAATTCCTTCCTGTCCATCTATTTATGTTGGGCTTTCTGATGTGAACAGAGACTCAGTGTATCTCAGCAAACAAGTAGGATTCACTTTAACGACATGTGTGGAGTGGAAGCAGACCCAGGAAGTCCATGGAGGTAGGTAACTCAGGGCATTTCTACATGTCTTAGTCTCTCACTGTGTCTGAGTGTCTCTCTCTTTGTTGCTGTCTCTCCATCTCTATCTTGGTCTCCAGTGTTTCTCTGCCTGTCTCTCCTGCTTTTTACATATCTATCCAAGTCTCCTTTCTCACCACCAGACAGTTTCCCTACCCTCCTCATTTTCTCCTCTCCCCCAGCTGCAGCCTGCGTATAGCTTTGGTTTTTCTCTGTTTCCAACTCAACTCCACCGAAGCCCATCACCTTCAGCCTCTCACCCTCACCCTCACCCTCAGCCATCATTTCCCCTCCTTTACAATTCCTGAGGGAAGAATGTGGCCTTGGGACTTGGCCATGTGCCATTCACCTTCCACTCCTGCATCTTTGCCATAGACCTACCAGCGGGATAAATTTTACTTCATTACATTAAAAAAAAAATCAGTTCCTTGTGAATTTTAATAGTATGTATCATAAAAGAAATTTTTAATCAGTACCATAAATGGCAGGCCAGCATTTCCTGACATACATTAAAATAAAAGTGTAACAATTAAAAAATTTAAAAAGATCAGTTATGTACCTCCTATCCCCCCAGAAGCACTGGTCTAGCTCCTTATCCCTTTGAAGCCACCACAGGCGTTGTTTGCCAGCAGCCTCAGGATTGGTCGCCCTTAAGTCATGGGCCCATCTCTGCCCAATCAGCTGTGACTAGGGGGAGGGCGTGGTCACGTGATCTAGAACAAAGCCACGTGGGCACCAGGCTTCCCTCAGAGGTCTAGTAGACTAAGTAATATGACCCTCCCCTGATTTTTGTGCCTCGGTTTCAAGCCAAATACTCTACACACACGATCATAGTTCGTCCTCACAGCAACTCCACAGGGAGGGCATTAGTAACCCCGTTTCTTTGTCTTTCAAAGCCTAACAGAGCAGAATAAACCCCTAAAGTGTACAAGGGAAGCTCGATTCCAGGCCCTGGCAAGATGCGGCTCCATTTGGGACCATTCACAGACAGTTCGACCAAGAGCTGCATCTCTCTGCCCCGGAAGCCAAGGTCAGCCCCAGTGGCCTTTGAAAATGGATCTCCTCCTCTCCAAATTCCTGAAAGGTGGAGCTGCCGTCAGCCAGGCCATTGGCCATCTGCCAGTGAGGCTCTTTGCTGAGCTGAGGGGAACCCTTTTGGGGAGTGCTTAGGATGCTGGGAGAGGTGCCTCGTGTAGAGGTGCAGAGAGAAGCCTCCGTTCCTGATGGCTGGTGACCACGTCATTAGATTGCAGCAGACGAGGGTGCTGCGGAGAAGGGAGGCAGGGCGATGGCTCTGGCTGCGGAAATGGCTGTGTTCCCTCCATCTGCAGCCGGGCAGCTCTCTGTCCATTGCGTTTAATCCACCCCAGCTCTGAGCATTACACTGAGGGTATTTCTTTCCCACCTCTTGCCTCTCCCCTCCCAAGCCATGGAACCACGCCCGCTCCTTGCTGTGTGGTAACAGTCACAGGAGAGTGTGAGTCAGGAGCCAGCAGGTAAGGATTTGGTAGGCAGTCGGGAGAAGGGATTTCTGTGACTCAAAGCTTTCAGTGCCAACTGGAGCCACAGCAAATTGCAAAGTCATTCTGGAGGCACTGAAGCTCCTGGTCTGTCCCAGACTCCCCCAGCCTCAGAGAAAGTTCTGTGCCGTCTGCTGCCTCTGGGAACGCACCTGCTGGGGGTGTGGCCTGGCTCTTAGCAGGAGGCAAATTAGAACAGCCTTCCACTGAGTGAGCGTGGAGGCAGCCCCTGGGTTCCCTGGGAGCCTCCAGGCCAAGGCAGTTGAGGCTTCATGACCACCACTGGGTCCATCCTTCTTGTGTTGGATCAGGCATTGGATGGGGGAGGGGGGAGGCTGCTTCCTGTTCTGTCTAAATTTACTTTTTCCCCCTCAGTGTGAAATATATTTAAAAGGGTTTCCAGTCAACTGCTCTTCCACCAAGGAAGAAAGGGCATAGGTTCTGGGGAGAAGAAAGCTAAGATGTGGTCCTTTATTTGTTGTCAAAAGTGATGTGACTTAGGCGAGTCACTTCGCCTCTCTGGTGGGCAATTTCCTTCCCTGTGAAAAGTCACCGGGATTGGAGTGAGTGGCTGATCTCAAGAGCGGCACCGTCCAATAGAAATATTTTATGAGCCACAAGTGTAATCTTAAATTTTCTCATAGTCATATAAAAAAGAAGAGAGAGAAAGAAAAGGTGAGATTAATTTTAATAATATATTTTATGTAACAGTATATCAAAAGTATTATAATTCCAACATGTAATCAACATAAAACATTATTAGTGTGACGTTTTATATTCTCCTTTCTCTACTGAGTCTTCAAAATCGGGCATGCATTTTACGTTTACAGCACACCTCAGTTTGGACAGGCTGCATTTCAAGTGTCATTAGCCACATGTGGCCAGCGGTCACTGTATTGGGCAACACTGTAGGGGTTGTCAGATCTTGTAGTCAGATGGTGGGATTTTAAGATGGACGGTGCTCTTATCGCAGCAAGAAGAGTAGAGGTCAAGTACAGGAGAGAGATCGGCGTGTGTGTGTGGAGGCGGGCGGGTTAAAGTGCAGATTCACGCGCTGCAGAGGCTATGAGGCCATTACTCTGCCAGATCCCAACAGAGCTGGGTTCTGCCATTTTCTGGCTGAGAGTCCTCGGGTGAGGCACTTTATCTGTCTAAGCCTGAGTCTCCTCATGTGTCAGTTAGTTTTGACTTTAGGGTAGCCATGCAGATTAAATAAGATAATCTGTGTAAAGCACTTAGCTCAGTGCACAGCGTATTTTACGTACTTAATTATGGCAGATGTTATTAGTATTGCACTGAGGCAAAATTAAAGCCTAAGTCACATGCATGGGAGAAAATGGAGATTTTACCCCCTTTTTCTCTCTGTGGGACAAGACACTTGTCGAGGTTCTAGCCTTTAGAAAAGAATAGGAAATTTGTGTCGCTGGACCTTTATCCCTCATCATGTGTCCTGACAGACATCACTAATCAATCACAGCTTCTCTCCACCTGAGCCCTGAGGAAACGTCAGGAACCTTCTCAACACAGGCAGTCACTACCCGTCGATCTCGACTGGCGAGCAGATGAAATGTGAATGCCATCCCTGCCTCAGCTCATTAGCATCGTGTGATAGAAGGCAGATGTCAGAGCCCCGGGAGGCATGACTAAAAAACGCCCCACACCGGGAGAGAGAGAGAGAGAGAGAGAGAGAGAGAGAGAAAGAAAGAGTGAACATGAGAAGAGATTAGCAGGGGAGTTAAAAATGACCAGTCAGAGATGGGACTTTTTCCTCTCTGGCTGTTTCTTTCATCCTGGAGTTGGGGTGACTGCACATGGCTCCCCTCTGAATCCTGCACTGGCTGGAGCTTGGGTACCAGCAGTTTCTCAGGAGTGCCTTCGAGGGACATGCATCTGGGCTGGGGCTGAACCCTGGCTATTTCATCCAGGGAGGCAGGTTCATTTAGAATTCCAAGAGCTCGATTTATCTTGTGCCGAGCTGCCGACTGGTAACAAACGGCTGGCCATTTCACCAACAGCCCTGCTTCCCCATCATCACTCTCGCTCAGCCCCCTCGGTCACCGAGGGTCTGGCACAAGAGTGTTGTGGATCCAGCACATCCATCTCCCGCCGATGGAGGGAACGTCTCCCTGCATGCACCAGCCCCGGGGCTTCTCTCACAAAGATGAGAGAATGCGAGCCAAGGTGACACTCCCTCCCTTCGGAGACGATGCGGCAGAACCAGGAGGAGGTTTAAGACAAATGCAAAGAAAACAGGTCCATCCATCGTTTCTTAATTCATTCAACAAATATTTGCAGGGGCTCAGAGTAGTTTCTTAGGACCTGGAGAGGAGGTTGTAAAGGTGGATCAGGCAGGCATGGTTTCTGCCCTCTGAGTGTACAGGACACGGGGGGGGCTTATGACAAGTCAGCCAATAACTAGAATACCCCGATAAGTGTGATTAAAAACTAAGAGAGGTTACATCATGGAAATCCTACAAAGGCTTCTTGAGACCGTTGAACAAAATTTGATCTCCTGACCTTGCCTTATAAAGCCTGATATATTTGGCCCCCATCTACCTCATGGACCTCACCTTGACCTACTTCCCCCCGTCACACACTCTGCTCCAGCTAAAACAGCAAAAAAGGTCCCCAGTCCCTCCACAGTTACTGCCTCAGGGCCTTTGCATAGCCATCCCCCCTGCCTCCAGTGCCCTCCCTGTATCTCCTCTTTATCAGCTTCTTCTTTTCATTCAAGTCTCAGACCAACAGCCCCTTCCCAGAGCTCTTTGGAGCTCCACTGACAGTTGCATATAGGCAAGTGATGCCAAATTAGTCTCTCTGTCTCGAGATTCCATAATTTGCTTGTTGTTGGCAGTGTTTCTTTTATCCACTATTTGGAACCTGCATTGCTGACTTTGCTACTCACCGGCTGTGACCTTAAGGAAGTCACTGCAGCTCTCCGAGCATCGGTTTCATCATCTGCAAAATGGGGCTAATAATACTACCTAACTTAGAGACTTAGTTTAAGGATGAGATGAGATCCCAGACAAAGAGCACAATGCTTGGCACACGGAAAGATCTCAGTAAATAATAGATACTTTTATTAGTCTGTCCGTAGAGCTAAGGAGGAATGACCATCACTCATTCACACAGTGGGAAGGGCTCAACCAGCCTGTCTTGACAGTCTGGCAGTGACTCTGCAACTGGCAATTTTCTCTTTTGCCCTTCAAATTCATCTAATCTGAGGAGGGAGGGGAAGGGAATTGAGAACATCCCCAGGATTCCCTCCAGACTCCTGCCGGCTGCAAATATCCAACAGGAGTCTGCTTCTCTAGGGGCTGGCTTCCCATCTGGCTGCAGTCACCCGCCTGCCACCCAGAGTGTGAGCACCTCACAGATTAGGGAGCTCAGAGGCAACCACTTCAGACAGTGCACAGGCAGCAGGATGCCGAGTGGCGGCAGAACCACTTGCTGAAGCTGAAATTAACGCGCTTCTTGGGTTGAAGGCTTTAATTAAAAAATGCTAGAGAATTATTTCCTCAATTCAGATATTTCCTCTTAGTAATCACTTTCCCTGGCTTTGCCCTGAGACTTTATCTACGGCTCGTTTAATGGATGGTCTCAGCAGCCTGAGCTGCACAGGACCAGTGGCTGGAGTTTCAGGTGTCAGATGGGGGGGTGGGGGTGGTCTTCAGGGCTCGATTCAAGGGTCCCAGACCTCTTCATTCTGTGTGTTTCCTTTGGGTCACGGCGTCCTCTCCTATGACTTTAGCCATCCTAGCCTGGATGTCCCCATGATCTCCAGACTCACATCCCAACTGCCCACTGCAAACCACCATAGGCAGCAATGAGTCTATCCCCTCTTCCACTCCCCAATTCAGTGCATGGTGTTCTGGATCTGGATCCCCAGCCAGAATACTAGGACAGCCTAGATTCCTGGGGCAGACACCGTGCCCTCACCATATCTGTCATCCTTAGCACTTCAGGGCGCACCAGACAGACATCACCTACCAGCGCCTGCAATTTGTGCTCTGAAGATTTCTCTCGTCAGTAGAGCTCTCTCTGTCACCACCCATGTGGTGGCACAGATGTGCTGGAGACCTAGTGCCCACCCCCCAGAAGCAGCCCTCAGCAAATGCTGGCAGAAGTTGGTATATCAGTACCCCAGCTTCCTTGCTGCCCAAGTGGGATTCATCTGCAGTGATGTTGTACATGGTCCCCAGAGCTCCCCCAGCAGGATTAAGCTCCACTTGTGGTGGCTGACTAGCTCCTGACTTGCGTGAGGATCCTGAGCCAATCCTGCACGGATACCAAGGGATGACTGTACTGGGACCAAATTAAGGGTTCTCCTCTCTCCCTTTGCGCCACCCTGTCCATCCATCTCCGATGCCTGTCTCCCTAAATATCTCTCCAGTCTGACCTCGTCTCTTCCTTCCTGCTGTTACTACCTTAGTCTAAGCCACCAGCATCTCAGATGTGGACCACCGCCCAGCCTCTCAACATGTTGCCCAGCCTCCCATCTCCCCCCCTGAAATCCATCACGTGGATGCATTTGAAGAGATCTTTACAGAATGAAACCTGATCATGCCATGTCTTTGTTTAATCCTTCCACCTGCTCTCTACTGCCTCCAGAAACATAGAGCAGCTTCTCTGATTTGACTAACGGTATCTTCCATGATCTTTTCTGGGGCCTATCACTTGATGTTTTCCTGTGCCTGGAACCCCCCACCTCCCTCGGACACCCCCTTTGTCAGGCTCTTCTATATTTGCTGCACCTCAGTAATCACCCCTTCTGGGAAACAAGTAATCACTTGTTTCTCTGACAAGTGCTGGCAAGTCTGGTTTCTTCTGAGGTCCCCCCTCTTGACCTGCAGATAACCACCTTCTCACTGTGTCCTCACTGGCATGATCCTCTTGCCAGCTGCTGTCACCCTTTAAGTCTCCTCTCCCCCTCCCTCTTCTGAGGTGCACCCTCTTGACCTGCAGATGACCACCTTTTCACTGTGTCCTCATGACCACATGAGGTCTGTGTTATCTGTGTCTTAATCTCTTCTTATGAGGACATCAATCATATTGGATGAAGGCCAACCCTAGTGACCTCATCTTACCTTAATCACTACTTTAAGGACCTTATCTCCAAATACAGTCACACTCTGAGGTCCTGGGGGGTTAGGACTTTAACATATGAATTTTGAGGGGGACACAGTTCAGCCCATAACATCTGTCTTTCTCTTTGCCCGCACAGCCCTCACCTCCATACCTCTTGTAGCTCAGAAATGATCCCATGCTACGGAAACTCTTCCTCTCTAAGTAAACTGTACATCTATGAGGGCAGAGATCTGTTTGTTTGTTTTTCCACTGCAGTATCCCTGCTATGCTTGGGACACTAGACAAATATTTATAAAGCACGTGAATATATTTGCCATCTCAACCATCCTCAGGATTAAGTGATGGGGAGAAAGAAGGAAGACCCACCCACATACGTGGCTGACCTGTGGCTGGATAATCTGGGGTGATGCCACATTGCTACAGCACCACGCCCAGTTTCTCCCTTGGGACATCACCTGTAGGTTTTCTCTTCTTCTGGTCACCCTGCACTCCTCTTTCTACCAGCTCATCAACTAGACCAGTGTGGTGGATAAATCCAACTCTGCCCACCAGCCCTGTTGCAGTGACTCACCAGACTCCCTCCAGCCATAACCATCCAATCAATGTGGGTCCCTTTCTTAGCAGCTGTAAAAAAAAAAAAAAAAAAAAAAAAAAAAAGGAGTAGTGAATCTTGTCTGGGGTGAGTCACCTGGCTTTAAAGTGTAGGGTGGAGGTGAAGACATCTATATTGTTTCATGTCCAATGCTGGCAAATCAGGTGATAATTTTCATAATGACATCGTGTGAACATTTCAGATATGATGGCTTTTTTTTCTCTTATTGATCCTCTTGCCAGCTGCTGTCACCCTTTAAGCCTCCTCTCCCCCTCCCTGCTCCAGAGCCTCGATGACAAATAGATGATAATGATCTGTAAACAAACTCGTACGTGCACCAGGGGAGCAACTCTTGAAAAGAACTCTGCAAGGCAGGAGGCAGGCAGAGAAGAAAAGCACTGAAGTCACTCAGACCGCAGTTAGGATCACGGCTCAGAAACTTTCTAGACCAGTGCCACATGACAGAGCATCCAGTAGGGATGGGAATGAATGTTCCATATCTGTGCTGTCCAGTATGGCAGCCACTTGGCCACATGTGGCTACTGAGCGCTTGAAATGTGGCCAGTGTGACTGGAGAACTGGATTTTTAACTTATGTTAATTAACTTAAATCTAAATAGTGACATGTAGCAAGCGGCAAGTGTCCTGATCAGTGCCATTTCAGAGGCCAGACACGCCACCTCTCTGAGCCTCTACTTGCTCCCCTGTAAAATGGACACAATGATCTCTATTGCATGAGTACAGTACTAGCTGCTGTAACTAGCAGGCTCCGTGGCACAGTGGCTCCAAAACATCATGCATTTACTTCTCGCCTGTGTCATGGTACAGGGCGTGTCTCTTCCGAGGGACATTCCGGAATTCAGGATGATGGGCTCTGCTGCGTCCCACACATAGTCTCTCAGGTTATCCCCAGCACAGTCAGCAGGAAGGGGGAAATAGCAGAATTCCAGAGGGTTTTATTTTAAGCAATCCAGGCAGAAGTCGCAACATCATTGCCACTCTTCTGATTCTTGGGGAGAACTCACACACGTGGCTAGATGTAACTTGCAAAAGGAGCTGAGAAACTTAGTCTCTAGCTAGGCGGCCATGTCCTAGTTAAAACTCTCTTGCTATGGGATGAGGAAATAACACATTTTGGAGGACAGATAACTTATCCATCGCACCCACTTTGGAGGGTTGTTGTAAGGGTTAGATGATAATATGTAAGTAATGCAGTCCTTGTGTATCAGTCAGCTTTTGCTGTGAAAGGAAACAACCTGTACACTCAATGTCTTAGAACAACACTTAGATCCTAGAAGGACCAATGTAGCTCACATTTTGGGCTGGGTTCACTTGAGTGTTTCTAGTCTCAGCTGATCTCAGCTTATTCATGCCATGTCAGTCAATTAATTGCTGGGTGGGTCGGGTTGGTTGGGGAGCTGATCTAGGATGGTCCCACCTGGACCATCTTGTCTCTCCTGTACTTAATTTCTTAGCCTACAGTCGCTTAGTGACAGGGTTCCAAGACAGTGAGTGAACATGCCCAAAATCTTTTAGGGTTTAGGATTGGAACTGGCACCCAATCATTTCTGCCACATCTTGTTGACCAAGATGCGGTAACAAGTCACAAGGTTGATCAAGATTCAGGGACAGGAAAATACACTCCACCTCTTGATTGGAGGAGATGCCAAGTCAAGTTGTCAAGGGGTATAGATGCAGGGAGGGGAATTACTAGAGCCATTTTTTGCAAACAGTCTACCGTAATTTGGCATACAATTCGTTCAACACACAATGCCCAATATTATATTATTAACCCATAAATGCAAATCTATTTTTCTATATTGTCCATTCCTTTGTTCATTACAAAAATTACTGAGTATTTACCATGGTTTGGGCTTTACGCTAAAGATAGTAGAGCTGGGTTTGGTGTGTTGGGCATTGCTCTGCTACCAAGAGGTCAGGTTAATTTTTGTATCATAAAGAGAATGAATAAACTTCAGAATAGATGCTGGTTCTTCACCTTTCAGCCCTTGACTGATGCCCGGTGTTCTCTTGTCATTTTCTGGGTACCTCTGATGAAAAGGTACCTTGTTAACCGTGACCCCTGTTGTCTTGACTATGGTGTGGTCATCTCTCTGGGCCTGGGTGAATTACCAGCGAGGTTTGTAGCTGCCTGTGGTTTTGTCTGCCAGAGGGAAGCACTTGGCGATGAACCTGGATGGATCCCGCAGGAACTGACAGAAGCCTTTGGAGAGAGAGAATAAACAGCCAACTGATTCAGAGGGCTATAAAAGGAATCCTTCTTGCTTCAGCGTAAAATGACTTGTCTTGCCTGCAAGATGAATCAGAAGCATAAAGGGTGATGAATGGGAGTGATTTCCCAAACACTGGGAAATATCACGGGCCCCACAGAGAAGTCACATCTGGTGCCTGCAAGATACATCTTACGCCCAATGACATCCATCTCTGTCTCTCCCCAGGTACCTGTATCCCTGCTCCCACTATCTTGCTATCAAAACTAGCATTCCTTTGCAGCTGAAACCTTCTTGGGGACATGCTTTCTGGACCTGACAACTTCCAAACAAAAATGAAATGCAAATTGAAGACTGAATTTCCCCAAATCGGGGATCCTAGGAAGATAAGCTCTTCTGAATTTTGCCTTCTGCCTTGCCTTTCTTGCTTTGGGCATCAAAGTGAATTATTAATAAAAGAAGCAGACAGGGAGCATTTGCATCAGAAAAAAAAAAAGTCACTCCTTGGGAGGTTGTCTCCTGAACATTTTGTGATGAAGAGTTTCCAAGCTATAGCAAAGCTGAAAGAATTTTACCCATCCCAAAGATTCCACCACTTTATTTTTCTTGCTTTATCACTTACCTGTCCATCCACCCACCTTTCTTATCTTTCTGATACATTTCAAAGTAAACTGTAGTCATCAGCATACTTTGGCAGGAGCTTTTTAAGACCACAGATGTCAGAAGCTCACAACCAGCTCCTTGAATCTCTATCCAGGGGATCTGCATTTTTAATGATTTCTAACCCTACTTTGCAAGTGAAAAAGCTGAGGCTCAGAGGTGGGTGACAGGACCTGTCCAAGGCCATCTTTAACTCACTTGCTGCCTGGTGGGGGGGTCTGCTTCTCTCACTCCTTCTGGCCCAGAACTGCCTGTGTAGGAGGTGTGGGAAGGCTCAGCGGCTTCTGACTTCTGACCTCCCTCAGCACTTCCATTCAGAGAGTGGGACTTCTGCCAGACGCAGACATAGAGCCTGCGGTCAGGGCTGGGCTCCAGCTTTGCTAGTAGCCATTGCACTAAGAGTTATTGAACCTCTTGAAATCTGTAAAATGGTCATAACAATGGTTTCTGACTCGTGGGTTTGATGAGATCATTCATGGAAATGTGTACGTGCCGAAAAGGAGTAGCTTTTAGGATGGTGTTCGTTAATAAGTGCACCCTTATAAATCCCAGTCTAGAAACTCAGGCAAGCATAAAAATGTGACTTAATTTTTTTCCCTGTAACTAAACTCAGTTTTATTTTGAGTCCCTGTTTTAGATCAGGTCCTCAGAAACAGACCCAAAGACGAATGATTTATAAGGAAATAGTCCCTGGAAAATCTGATCAAGCAGTAGGCAAGTGAGACTCACAAGGGAATGGGTCAAACCAGGTCCCAAGGAGGGTAACCTTCTCTCAGTCCTGCAGAGTACTGGGGACAGTGATGGTCACACATCAGAGTGTCCCAGTGTTGCAGAAAAGCGTGTTACAGCTCAGTGTTATAGCTCAGTTGTGACAGCAACCTGGATCTGGGCAAGAGACCAAGCAGCACTCAGAGAGTTGGAGAACTCAGATTTATTACGCCAGCAGGCCCAGAGGAGTTAACACTCCAAGCTCTGGACCCTGTCTGTGGCTTACACAGCCTTTTATAGGCCACCAGTCTAGACTTTGCAACATTTTGTAACATCATATGCAAATAAGGTATAACAAAGGTGATTAATTAGGAACAAGCTTTGTAGAAATGGACCAGTCAGGAATGAGGGAAATGAACCAATCAGGAGTGAGGGAAATGGACCAATCAGGAGTGAGCTCCATGCAAATGAAGCACTACAAATGGACCAATCAGGAGTTAGCTCAGGGAGCCAATAGAATCTTAGAGGTAAGTTCCGCTTTCCTAGAAGTAAACCGTTTCAGAGTTTGAAAAACGAGATAATGCCACTGGGCCAGGGAACTGGATGGTGCTGGCAGAAGAGTAGTGGCCCTGCTTGGGGGCCCTGCCGGTCTTTGTCATGGGGCTTCCCACCTCACCGGATTGGGGGCACAGAAGCTGAAGAATTTGTATCTCCTTCTCCCTGCACCCATCAGCGTTGGTTAAGGGCTGTCCCATGGGATGTGAGTGCCCAGGAACTTTGGGTTTCCTAGGTGGACAGAGCCAAGGGGGTTCTGGAAGCCTGAGGGCAGCCCTGTCACAAAGAGATGTAGGTGCTCGCCAGATGGCTTTCAAAGCACATGGGGAGATCGTGTGCAAGAAAATGGCAGAGGGTCTGAGGATGCAGGTGGGCACAACCAGCATCGGCGACAGACCCCATTCTGCCTCAGAGCAGGAACCTAGACTGACTGGGGTTTCCCTGGGGGACGGATGTAGTACCAAGGCCAACGTGGTAATGAGGTAGGGATCAGATTCTTCCGTTCTAGTCTATTCCCTCTGGCCTGTGAGATCTTTATGCATCTGCCCATCTAGATCGTTGCTGAATCAATCTGAATTTCTGACCCCCTTTCAGGCCCCCAGCTTAGCCTGGAGGAGACTTTCTGCTGCTTTCACATCACTCTGGGATTTAGGAAACTGTCTCCAGGACCCACTTTGGCATCTGGATTATTCCTCTGCTCCCATGCCATGCTGTGGCACAGGAATCTCAGAAGGATGGGTCTCAGGTTCACATGTCAGACTTGTCCCATGTTGGACACTGAGAGCTCTGAAATCGTACCACCTCCCCTCCCCAGGTTACACCCAAGGGAAGGGATGGAGCAGGTACCTGCTGCTCTCAGATGCCCCAGTGTACCTGGGATCTTTCATTGCTCCCCAGAATCGCTCTGAGAGTCGGGTGGGTGAGAAACAGCTCTTTCTTAGGGTCCCAATACTGTCTGAGCATTTTGGTTCTTATTCTTTAATTCCTCGATTCCAGGGCAGCTTTTCTAAGAATAGGATATCTTGTTCTTACCAAGCATGCTCCCAAATATTTTCTTGGCAGCACAAGAGTGCTTCTTAAACTTTCCATCAGAATCAGCTAGGGGACTCAGTAAAAATGCAGCCTTGTGCAGGTCAAATCCCCAGAGATTCTGGTTTAGGGGAAAGACGTCATAACTCACAAGCCAGCAAGCTGACTGCTTTATTATGTCTACTCTTCTGTGTCAGTTCTTTCTTAAGCAGAGATGCCTCACCAGCCACTTGCTGCCAGGCTGAGGGGAAAGGATGAGCTCTAAGGAAATGCAATGTGAAAACAACTCCAGTTAATACTCCAGAATATTATGCTGCTACACACGGCTTTATCCTAACTTTTGAGGCCCTTTAAAAAATACTGTTATAAGCTCTTTGATTGTTTTGCCTCCAGGTACCTCCTTCGTTCTGGGTATGTGTCATTATACAGACAGCCCATTGTGATTTTTGCATTCTGATGTGGCTTTTTCTTTGCCTCCTGTGATATAGTATGTAAAGCACTTCGAACAGAGTCTGGTGCATCGTATATCTTCCGATAAGTATTTGCTATGATACTATTATTATTATTGTTAGTCCAGAAACAATACTCCTTATTGCTTTCCCCTTTCTATTACTCGCCACACTTTTTGAGTATGTATCTTGTGTCTTTAACAAGGGAGTGAGCTCTTGAGGGCGGCCAAACTGCTTAGGAATAGACCCCAAATTTACCTCTTCTCAGCTGTGTGACTTTGGAAAAAATCCCTTCACCTTCCCCAGCCTCAGTTTCCTCTCCTGTAAAATGGGAATAAAAATAGAACCAAGCCTGCAGTATTGTTTGTATATGTCCAACTTGCCAGGACAGTACCTGGTTCATTAGTAAGGACTAAATGAATGTTAGTTAGCATTGTTGTCAGAGGTACCGGCATTATTATCAGTAACGTCATCCCACTGAAAGGTGAGCTCACAGAATTTGTTCAGTAAGTGCTGGTTGGTTGACAGGTGAGCCCTTCCAGATTAGACAATCAATTACACTCCAATCAGTGGGTTTCCTCTTCCTGAGAAGGAGCATGGGCCCTGCTGTAACACACAAAGCAGCAGCTCCTACATCCACTGCGGCTGATCTAGGAGCAAGAACCCGGGATGGAAAAGGATGCTGAAATATGATGCTCCCAGCCCAACAAAATTGTCAGATGGGTCTGCTCTGAGCAAGTGCCTGATTAAGCGAATCTAAGTGCAGCTGTAGTTTACTCCATGGCACCACTGATGAGCGGGGACTCGGTCGATAGTCTGGGCTGGAGGCAGAGGCGGTGCAGGGAGGTGAGGGCACCCAGGCAGGCCTCCACTGGCAGAAACAAATTAATTACGTCTCCAGGACTGCCTGGCAGAAGGGCCATAAATCATGGTAGTAATCGACGGCTTGGGGGTGGACAACCCTGAGGCGGGCGTGGGGGCTCCGAGGAGGTGGAAGGACCTGGGTCCCAGAGGGCTTATATTGAAATAAGCCAGACAGCCCCAAACCCGACTCTGCCCTGTCCAACTGTGTGACCTTGAGCAAGTCATTTACCCTTGCAAGGACCATTTCCTCATCTACAAAATGGGGCTATTAATACCACACTGGGCTAGAGACACACACTAACACCCTGCCGTCCACAATGGCAGCTGCATGTGGCTACTGAACCCTTGAAATGCAGCAAATCCAAAGTGAGATATGCCATGAGCGTTAAAGGGTCCACTAGATTCTGAAGACTTAGTATGATGAAAAGAATGGGAAATGTCTCATTCATGCTTTTTCATATTGATTGCATACTGAAACAATAACATTTTGGATATACTGGGTTAAATAAAATGTATTATTAAGCTTAATTCCACCTGCTTCTTTTTATTTTTTGAAAAATGTGGCTACTAGGAAAAAAAAATCAACATAAAATATCCCCATAGCTTTTTACACTGAACACAGGTTGACGTGATAATTAGTGGGGTATATTGGGGTAGATAAACTATAATATTAAAATGAATTTCACCTGTTTCTTTTTATGCCTTTTTTTTTTAAATGTAGCTAGAAGGAGCTCTGAAGTGATGCATGGGGCTCTCACCCTATTTCTATTGGATGGCGCCGGTCTAGTCCGTTCTTCCTCTCGTATGTTTTTGCTTCGTGAAATTTGATGAATTGCTGTGCTATCCTGGACAAAGGACTTCTTCCTCCCTGAGTCTCAGTTTCCTCACCTGCCAGAAAGATGATCACAGTTTATAGTCATTGAGCCTTTACCGTGTACCAGGTACAAGCCGACCTCATTTTATGGTCCTTCACTTTGTAGCCCTTTGCAGATACTGTGGTTTTTACACATTGAAGGTTTGTAGCAACCCCGTATCTACTGAAGGCATTTTTCCAACAGCATTTGCTCACTCTGTGTCTCCGTGTCCCATGTTCTGAATTCTGACAATATTTCAAGATTTTTCCTTATTATTATATTTGTCATGGTGATCTGTGATCAGTGATCCTCGATGCGACTGTTACAAAAAGATTACAGTGCACTGAAGACTCAGATGATGGTTAGCAATTTTTAGCAAGAAAGTATTTTTTAATTAAGGTATGTACATTTTTTAGGCATAATGCTATCGAACACTTAATAGACTACAGTATAGTGTCACCATAATTTTTAAAGGCATTGGGAAGCCAAAAAATTCTTATGACTCACTTTTTTACGATATTTGCTTTATTGTGGTGGTCTGGAACCAAACCCACGATATCTCTGAGTTATGCCCTGTACTGTTCTAAACATGTTATGTGCATTAGCTCATTTACTCCTCAGAACAACACTGTGAAATACACACTGACCCATTTCATGGGTGTGGAAACTGAGGCTCCATACGGTAAAGCCCTTCCCAAGCATGTGTAGCCAGTAAGAAGCATAAAGCCAGGATCTGAACCTAGTCCTACCTCACTCCAAAGCCTGTATTTTTTTTACTGCTATTCTACACTTGTCCTTATTCACTTGCTTAGTTTCAGGCATCAAGCATCTCAGGGCATATGGGCAAGGAGGAATTTGCCTGCCCAAGTAAAATTCCTCATCCAGCCAGTGAGATCCAAGTACCTCCATCACGGTGTCTTCCAAGGGCTGACCAAGTCCCACTGGGCGGCATCACTTTTTCTCTGATGGAGCCACAGTGAGAACCAGACCCTGAGGAACAAATGGCCCACGTAACTGGCCTGAGTGGACCCACCTCCCCTGGATCTGGAGTCCTCCTGTTTGCTGAGGTGGAGGTGAGGAAGCTGTTCTCATCTGAGAGCCAGTCCCCAAGCTCCGCCTGTTCTCCCGCACCTGACAATTCTTACAGCTTCCTGGAATGGTTGCTTTTATTCCTGAAGGTGGTATTTCCAAATAGATATGCTGTTTCATTTGCCCTTTTCTCATTGAGGAGGGGTGCGTGTGTTTGTAGTTACATGGGGAATAATCGTGTTATGTGACGGGTCCGTTTTTAAATTCGTACGTGTGGGAAGAAATGTGGGGCTGGGTAGCCAATGACTGGAATGAAATAGGGGAGGTCCGTCCAGTATCCTCTCTCTCCTTATTCTGAGAACAACACCCCCTTTCTTTAGGAAACTGTCCCTCCACCCTGCTCATCATGCCACTGGGGCTGCCCAAAACAGACCTCCATCCCTCTGACTCCTGGGGTGACCACGGAACCCCAGCTGGGCCAGTCAGAGTCCCTTTCTTGGGGATTTGAATCTTGAGCGGAGACCACAGGGACAAAAAGAATTAATTGATCTGTCCTTCGAGGCAGCGCACCATTCCTGCTCCCGAGCTTGGCACCGCCCTGGTTCCTGCCTTTTCTGCATCTGTTGTTTAACTTGTGTTTCAATTCCATCAGCTTCTAGTAACTCTCCAACTTACCCTCCCTTGACTTTAAAGCTAGACTCGATCTGTTTTCAGCTGTCCATTGAAAGACTGCAAAATGAAACGGAGCTGGCCACCAGTAGAAAGGAGGGACCCCAACTCTCTGGACTTTCTCCTTTGCAGGAGGATTTGGGAGGAGGGGGTTGGGAGAGTGGTGGGATGTCTTAACGTCCTAATTCCAGCTGGGAGCCCTCCTCAAGATTTCTGCCAGTTCTCAGAAGGACTCAGCTTTCCACGATTCTTGCTTTGAAACTTTGCAGCCCCACACCACTCCAGACATGAAAGTCAGTTTCCTGCTGGAGTTTCATTAAAAAAAAAAAAAAAAGAAAGAAATCCAATTGTTCAAACCATTTTTGAGAATAGTAAGATTTTCTGCAGATTTCGGGGGTTAAGGTTGAACAGCGGGAAGGGTTAACATTGCTTTAATGAGAACAACTTCAAAACGGAACATTAGGTAGCATGATTTTTAAGACATCACTTAATTAGCACTTTGGGGGGTGGGTGGTGATGGGGTGATTCAACCCTCCTTTCCCGCACCCAGATCCAGCCCTTTACCATCTTGCTGGCTTTCCCCTTCCTCCTCTCTCTTCAACCTTTTCTAACCTCTCTTCTATACTTTTCCCTCCAGAAAAATAATAATAAATTATTCCTGTTGTCAATTCCAGAGTCACTTCAGACTTTTCTCTAAAATCTTTAGGAGATCTGGCTGTCATAGCAAACCTTCTATTCCTGACCCTAAGATTTCAGTAGCCAGCTGTTAGTATAATAACATTTTCTCCACTTAATTGCAATAATTTTTGTTTTTACAGTTACGACTGCAGGTCAGCACAGGGACTCTCATCTTGGATGTCCCCTACTACCCTCCTCACTGCTTTCTGAAAGCATCACCCAGACCCAGGCATCTGTATGCAATGCCAGGCATCTGCTGAGAACATGAGAACTGAGGGTGGTCAAGGTCACCATGGCGGGAAGGGAATAAAAGAGTCGGGCTCCTGTTTTAATTAAGCACGTACTCTTGGGCTGGGTCCTGAGCTGAGCGCTTAACCTGCATTACTTCGTTCAGTCTTCACGGGGACCTAGGAGGTAGGGTACCAGGACGAGCACCTGTTCCCAGATGGGGGAACTGGGGATTGGAAGAGCCAGGTGAATCTGGGTCCCCACATCCCACGACCCTGCCTCTTCCCTGGCTGCAGACGGAACAGGACTCTTTCTGTCCCTCGGTTCAAGCCCCCACCTCCACCCCCTCGGGGGTTGACCTGCGTTCATTGAACCCACTTTTGGACCATTTTTGCCTCCCCCCTTCGGGTTGATAATGACAAGAGCCTGGAGTCCTTCTCTTCACGCTCCAAAGTGAATTACATCCATCAGCCTGGCACCAGCACTATTGTTCCCAGGGCCTTCCCAGCTTTAATTAGAATGCTTTTATTTTCCCTCCGAGAGGGAGGACAGCCGATCTCAGCTTCAACAACCTTGCCAGGGGCCAGAACCTGGAACTGCATGGTTTGTGGGCCATCAGATGGAGTGGCCAGCAGGAGAGGCAGCGAAGGGCTACAATGCTGTGTTTGCACGGGGTTCCCTCTGCCTTCTTTCTCCCACCCTCAGTGAGCTGGGGTGATGCTAAAATGAGCAAAGGAGGAAACCAGCAGGAAATGTCTTTGAAGAGGACACATGCATGCATGCGTGCACACACACACACACACATAAAGGCGTGAGGGACAAAGGAGTCAATTCATCACACATGGACTCAAGTTCAAGCACAACATCAGAACCCACGTGGAGAGCCTGGAAGGCAAGCGTCATGCTTCACCCCACACACTGGAGCAGAGTGGTTAGGGCAGCTCTGCCCAAAAGACATTTAATCAACGCTTCATACGTAATTTTCAATTTTCTAGTAGCCACTTTTTTTTTTAAAAAAAGAAACCGGTGAAATTAATTTTAATAATCTCTTTTATTGAACCCTGTACGTCCAAATATTATCATGTCAACGTGCATTCAATATGAAAAATTATTTATGAAATGTTTCAAACAAAGTCTTCAAATCTGGCACGGATTTTACACTCACAGCACATCTCAGTTGGGACTCGACCGCTCTGGTGCTCACTAGCCGTGTGTGACTGGAGGGAGTCGGATGCTCTGCACTCTTCGGTTAGTTTTTGCCCCACCTGCTCCTTCTACCTGGCATCACGTTCCCTCCTTCCTTATTCCTTTCTAACTCTGCTGCATCTTCTTCTAGGAAATCTGGACTCAGTTCCCTCCAGGGGGGTCCACTGTCCCCGACTCCTCCATCTCCACATGGCCCTGGGGTGTCTGCTTGTCCTCTGTCCTGGGGCAGAGGCTTCATCAGGACATGTCCTTACCCATGGTGTACACAGAAAAACCCACGGGGGCTGGGGGGTACCTAAACCACAGTATTAATTATATTGCAATGAGCATTGGGTCATGTCCAGTTAAGTCCTTCTTGCTATTGAGCAATTGTGACTGTCATGTTCTAACCAGTTTCTTGCTGGAACTCATCTAGAACAAGTAAAGTCCATTTATGCTGGAGGCGGGCATAACGCCATTTTCCGGACCATCCTCCTCCTCCACCTATCTGCCCGGTGCCCCCACTTATTTAACTACCTAATAAAATCACTCCAGAAGCTTCCCCTCCCTACTTAGGACCCTTTCTCCCAGAGGTGAACACTCTTCTGATTTCCATCCGCATGAAGTAACTTTGCCTGTTGACCTTCAGATGCATGAAATCTTATAGTGTATAACCCTTTGTGGCCAGCTTCTTTCAGCGTAATTTCTGAGGTTCATGCATGCTATTGCATGTGTCAATGGCTCAGTCCTTTTCACTGCAGAGTAGTATTCCATAATTATTTTTTAAATGCATTCTCTTGTTTGTGGACATTTGGTCTGTATAGGTCTCTTCATTAGCATTTCTCTTCGGTAGATACAGTGGAGTAGGATGGCTGGGTCCTTTGGTAAGTGTATCTATTACTTTATTAGAAACCAACAAACAGATTTTCCAAAGTGGTTGTAACATTTTACTTTATATCACTAAGGCTCCGTTTGCTCTGCTGTTAACTGGGGATGATGTATGTCCGTCACAGAGGCGTTGTGACAAGGCAGTCAGATGTTTGCCGCGGGGTGGCTTAGCGTCATGATTCGCATTTTCTCCCCTGTGGGGTGTTTTGCACCAATGTTCGGTGCAGCAGGGGAAAGAGGGGCAAGGACTCAGCTCCAAAGCCAGGGTGTCATGAGCCCAGGTTGTCAGCACCGAGCAGGAGACGGGTCACCTTGGAGGTGTCTCTCCTCTCCAGCTCCTTGGCGGGATTTCATTATCTCCCGGCTCTGTGAGGCAATTCAAATAATCAAGATTATTTGCACATCAGAGCCAGAGAGGGCAGAAGACAAACAGCCCCTACTAAATACCCCTGCTGGGGGAGGGCATAGCTCAGTGGTAGAGCGTGTGCTTAGCATGCACAAGGTCCTGGGTTCAATCCCCAGTACCTCCTCCAAAAACAAATAAGTAAACCTAATTACCTCCCCCTCAAAAAATAACTAAAAACAAACAAACAAACAAACAAAACCCTGCCACCACCTTAGAGAGGGACCTCCAGGTATAGTCCCCGGGCTGGCGTGAACCTCCTTCCTCCCTGGTTTCACTGGCCAGGAAGGGACATTCTAAACAATTCACAGCCTGCTCCCTGACACCTGCAGATGTGGCATCGTGTAGGCTGCTGTAATTAACGCTCTGCAATAGCCACCATCAGAAACAACTTTTTCCTTGGGATTTGGATTCAGTTGTCAAAATGGCTCTGGTTTGAAATTCTGCATATAAAATCCAAGCCCTGAAGCCAGAGACTCTGGAGGTGTGCCTCTGTGGGTTTCTTCTGTCTGTGAAACTTCCCATCTATATCTTTTGATACAGATTTCAAAATTGGCTCAGAATCGGACAGACACTGCTTCAACTCCTGGCTCTGCTGCGTATTATCTGGGTGACCTCTGACAATCCAGTGCCTCTCCCTGGGCCTCAGTTTCCCCCTAAAAAGCAGAATTATTGATTCTGTGGCCAAGACCATACTTTTCTTCCTCCACCCAGTAGCCAGTCTCCCATTTCCTTCCCTGACCTGTGGGTGGATTCATGGTCCCCTGTAGTAAAAACTTCATTTCCTGTCATTCCCTGCTGCCAGGGGTAGTCATGTGACTGCTTCTGGTCAGGGCGAGAAATGTCAGGGACAACTTTCAGGAAGGATCCTAAAAGAGAGGAGAGCTTTTCTTTGTCCCTCCTTCCTGCTGGCTGGGATGTGGTTTTGAGGCAGGAAACCCCATAAAAAGACCGTCAGGACCCCCAGGCAGGGCCACTGCTCTCCTGCCAGCACCGTCCAGTTCCCTGGCCCAGAGGCTCTACCTCACTTTCTGCCTCTGAAACGGCTCACTTACCCCTAAAATTCTATTGGTTCCCCGAGCTCACTTCTGATTAGTTATTTCCTTTGCTCCTGATTGGTTATTTCTCTCCCTCCTGATTGGTCCATTTCTACAAAGCTTGTTCCTAATTAGTCAACTTTTGTTATACCTTATTTGCATATGTTGTTGCAAAGTGTAAACTGGCAGCCTTTAAAAACCTGTGTAACCTGTACAGACTGGGTTCCAGAGCTTGGAGTGTTAACTCCTCTGGGCCCACTGGCGTAATAACCCTGAGTTCTCTGACTCTCCAAGTGCTGCTTGGTCTCCAAGTGCTGCTTGGTGTCTCGTCCGGATCCAGGTTGCTGTCACAACTGACCTGTAACACATTTTTTTTTTTTTTTGCAACATTTCTGCTGCAGGAGTTCAAGCATCTCTGTTGGGCTATGAGGAGAAAGCCACATGAGGATGGCAGAGCCTTAAGAAAGAAGGAACTCTAGTCATTGGCACATGTCCTGAACCAGCTCTCTGAACTTGTTTAACATAAGAAAGAAAGAAACTTTCTTCCTCAAGCCACTGTTCTTTTCCTTTGTGTCCTTGCAACCCATCCAAATGCTAATTGATACTTGCTGTTGGGAGGATTAGATGAGCTAAATCCTAGAGAGATGTTAGCACAGCCCCTGGCTGGTAGTAATACTCAGCCGGTTACAGATACTTGTATCGTTTTTAAGGGAAGAGCAAGAGACTTGATGAGTTGTGGTTGGGCAATCTGGGACATCATCTCTAATTTGATTTCAGTGAAAGGAGAAAATTCTAAACAGGGCTCCCTAAGCTGGTGTGTGTGTGTGTGTGTGTGTGTGTGTGTGTGTGTGTGTGTGTGTGTGTGTGTGTGTGTGTGTCTGTCCCCAGGATCCATACGCCTGCCAGAACCTCATAGATGTGCGTGTTTATTCCCAGGGCTTTGGTCTGGGTGGAGCTGGCTCACATCCTCAAGCAACTCCTCCTCTTTCTGTATCTGGGACCCCATCCCTTCGTTTCTAAGCACCCGATCTGGGGCCACAGCCTGGAAGCCAAGGGCTGTGCTATAATTCCTTAATTCCTTAATTCCTTGTCTTTTCCCCAGTGCACGGAGTGCTCCACCAACAAAATTAACACAAATGATCCTTTATTGCCTTTTTTATCCAGGAATTCAGACTCTCCCCGGCACAGCTTTGAGGGAGGCTGGGGAAGGACAAGGAACGAGCCTCCTCAGGTTCTGATTCCTTAAAAGTAGAAATCTGAAAATAAGACCCCTGCAGGACCTGGCACAACCTGGGCTCCGTGTCTCTGTCCCCGCAGTTCCCGCCAGCTGAGGGGCTTCCCCAGGAAGCCGCAATAACAAGATGATGACATGCTGAGCACCTGCTGTGTGCTAGGCTCGGTGCTAATTCCCTGCTATGCAGTCTGTCATTTAATCCTGATGCCATGTCTGGTCCTGTGCCCATTTCACAGGTGCTGAAGCAGAGGCCCAGGAAGGTCAAAGAACTTGCTCAGGAAAGTTCAAGGACTTGCCCAGCATCACAGGCTAGTCTGGAGTCAGGTTCCACAGGCTCTTCTGCTAACTGTTAACCCCCCTTGTAGTCCCCTTGTCCCCCTGGAGCCCTCTGCCCTGAGCTGTGCTCACGGATCCCTGAAAATAGATGTGCCGTCATTGCCACGGGCGATGGGGCTCTCAGACACCGCTGGCCGCAAAGTCCCGCTCTTCATTCTCAGTAAACAAAACTTTTCCTTCCAAACTAAATGCTTCATTGTCCTTTTTAATATAAAAAAAGTATCTGTGCTCTCCCATGACATACAGATGACATCAAGTTATTTCACATTCCAAAGAGTTGTGTATGTGAATGTGATTGAGTCCTCCTGTGGGCCAGCTCAGCTGGGTGTGCTGGTGACGAGGTCTCGTCCCTGCTCCCTGTGCAGACTCATCCCTGCCCCCAGCAACTCCCTGCGAGCACATGGACACAGACCCTTCCAGACTGTTATCTATGTGAAGTCACGCGATGCACGTATTTTCAGAAAAGGAGCATTTAATAGAATTGTCACAACTTTTCTCTTAATATCATCTAATGATGTCTTTCCTCTACCTTCCCAGAAAATAAGGCCTAGCAGAGTGATTTTGATTTGGGGTTGTGTTTTTATTTTATTTATTTTTTTGAGTCTGGCTGCGGTGCTGAGGCTGGAGGTAGTCATGTTCCTTGGCTTATGCACATTCCCATTATGGTGTGCAAGCATCCAGTGTGTTATTCATTCATTCATTCATTCATTCATTCATTCATTCCCTTTGATCCTCGCGCCCCATTCTCATTCCTCCCACCCCAGGCAGGCCGTCTAATCCATGTGATGTCTTTTTATTTTTATTTGTTCCAGGGAAACATATTTTGTGTGCATATATTTTTCATTTAGCTAAATGGTACTGCGCTGTGGGTTTCACCCTGTTTATTATTTTCTTTACGGCACTGTGGGTTTGAAGCTCCACCTGCCTGCCTGCACCTCAGATTGCTTCATGGTACTCCCTGCTGTGTGCCCATCATATTTAACTCATCTGTTGTTTATTTAGGAGCAGACTCTAGAGGGCCCCAACTTGATGCCACCACAGACAAGGTGGTGAGCATCCTCATGTGTTCCCGTGTGGCCCCGAGTGGGATTTCTCGGCAGTGGATTGTCATGTCATGGGCCACATGGACTCAACCCTCAGAATGGCTGCCCCTGGCTGGCTACCTTCCCTTCGTGTGATGCAAACGTCGGCAAGTATCTTCTGATTAACCCCACCTGGGTCCTACTTCACCAGGCCCTTCCCCATCCTCTGCTTAGGATCACTTCTGGAAAGCCAACAGTTCAGTATCTAGGTGCAACCATGTAAAGGTCCTAATAGCTATTTGGCATCCTCTCCCGCCTCAGGACTACGCTGGCTGCTCAGAGTCTCATTGTCTTTACTTGTACAATGAGGGGGTTGATTAGATCCTCTAGAAAATCAGCAGAGCAGAAAGAGTAAGAAGACCTCAGCTTTAAGTCCTAGCCCTGCCACTTGCTGTGTGCCCCTGGCCGAGTGGCTTCACCTCTCTGAGCCCCAGATGCCCATCTATAAAATGGGTACGTAACAGTACCTATCTTATAGGGTGTTGGAAGTGATAATGAGATAATCCAAGGGAACCTCTTAGCACCTTGCCAGGCAATACCCGCCACTCTTACTGTTGCTGATGTACGAACTGATGAGGCGCCAATCACAACAGCAGCAACAACAACAGAACTTACCTCTGTATTCTGATACTCAGGGAGCCTATGGCAATTTACCATAGTAGTGGCATGATTAATTGCTCGATCAATTGCCTTTCATTTCTGCACCTGCATTTTGCCATACCACCTCAAGGAGGCAGTAGTGAGTCACCGGCCCGTGGTATGAGCCATGAACATTCAGAAGATTCATTTAAAAAAAAAAAAAAAAAAAAAAAGACAGAAAGAAAATAAACCTTCTGCTGAACCTTCCTTTATGGGTTTCAAACCTTGGATCTTGTTGTTGGATTTCTCTTCTGTGCTCCTCTCCACCCTGGCCCCCTGCCAACTTCTGTAAAAGGCTGATGAGCTGAACAACACATTTCCCTCAGCAACTGCCAGTCTTCTATCTAACCTGCCAGGTTTAGCTAGCTTCCCATTTATATTTTAATGCAGGTGCTAGGTTTTCATTGTTTGCTGTGCATCTGGGCCCTACTCTAATGGGACAGTATATCTCACTTTTATAGAGTTGCTCTATGCCTGGCTGCAGATTAGCTTTTCCCGAAATCATTCTTTCACACTGGATTCTGCTTTTTAGTATATACATGTATTGGTATAGTCAACAAATATTTGCTATACCTACTATGGTCCTGACACTGTTCAGCTGGAATAAAACATATTCTTCTGAAACATTCCATGGGGGAAAGCAGATATTGAACAACTAATTACACAGATAAGTTAAATTAAAATATCATACATTTATTGTATCATATTATATGTTATATAATACTAAAATGTGAAGGTTGATTTTCTTTGGATGATGGATGTACTGGACAGGACTCTGAGTTGCAAAGGTCAGAAACTCAATTTAAACTTATTTAAGTAGGAAAGAGAATTTGTTATCTCATGTATTAAGTTGAAGAATACGAAATTGTCATTTTTAAGTCAAAAATTGTCAAATACTGGCAATTGTATATGGTTCGACTTAATAACTGAAAAGTCTATTGAAAGACTGGCTGGCTTCAGGTATTGTTGGATCCAGGTGCTCAGACAATGTCAAGAAATTTCTCTCTCCGCATACGTTAGTTCTCCTCTCCTGAGAATTGGCTTCATTCTCAGGCAAGCTCTCTGCAGACTGGGGCAAGAATAACCACTCTGCTCCCAGCCTCTTTGCAGCTTAGGACCAGGAGAAAAAGCCCTCTTTCCCAATGGTTTTAGGGAAAGTTCTAGGCAGAGCTCTAATTAGCTGGGCTTGGTTGTGCTCCCTTCTGTGAACCAAACACTGTCACCAGGACTGGTATGCTCTGACTGGCCATTTTTGAGTCACATGCTCCTTCCCCTCCACCTGCCTGTGGGTAGAGTTAGTCCCTAATTAGTTGGGTGGAGAGTGGGGCATGTATGTTTTCCTAGAGCAAAACTTGAATACTGCTTCTACCTATAACAGGAAGAAATGGCTGCCTCAGGAAGATTTGGGGCAATTTTTGCTTTTTTTTTTTCTCCCCCCCTCTTTTTTTTTTTTTTTTTTTTTGCCTCACTGCATTTCCTAAATTTCTACAATGAACATGAATTACAAAAAAAAAACATTTTTAAGTTATTAAAAAGAGGTAGGTACTGAGAATGAAATATGGACACGAATGTGCCCTGGCTTTACTCCAGGCTGATAATGGCTTTCTGTGTGATCCCTTCCAGGTATGATTTGCATTTTAACCAGAGTCAAAATGCTCTGACTGCACGGAGAGTGTAATGAAGGAATTTAGGGCATTGAACAAGTCCGTGAAGCCCCAAGTCCACTGTCTGCTTTTGCTGGGGCCACATTGCCATGAAATCTAGTCGACTTTTAAAAAAAGCTTTCAGAATGATTAAATCAACAACCTCAGATGCGGCATTCAGCCCTGACCTCAGTTTCCCCACCTGCCAGATGGAGATAATAACATTTCAATCCTTACAGGATTGCTGTGAGATTAATGAGCTAACACAACCCTTCCACAGTGGGTACCCCATTCCCTCCCTTCCGTAAGGTGCTCTTCGCCGGCAGGCCATGGGGGGATGTCACACCAGCGCAGAATTTGGGGCTGATCAAAGCAGAATTCAAAGCCAGCTCTGCCATTTACCAGCCTTGTGGTCTCAGGCAAGATCCATAATCTCATTAGCCTCTCAGTTTTCTCACCTGAAAAACGGGTGTGGAATTACCCTCTGTGCAGAGCTGAGAGGATCTGACAGGGTAATGTTGTCATAAAACAACTTGACACTAAGTAGATAGTGTCTCTCATTCTCTTTCTGGCGACTTTTGACCCAATTCTTTCCCAGGTGCCTCAATAGAAATCACAACATGAAGTTAGAGACTGTGTGTTTTGTAAAACATATTTACATGTGTAACCATGATTATCACATAATGCAACATAATACAGTGTGAAGATGGCAAATTCATGCAGAATCGGCAAGTTCTTAGACTATGATTTTTAATACATTGATTTATTTTTCCATTAAAAAAGATAATGTATCCAGCTATTCTAAAAATGCTACATTACCAAAGATATTCACTTATAAGCTTTTCTCAGCTATGACTTGGAGCTGATGATTTGTTTGTTCATCCATCCATCCATTCTTCTTCCCTCCCTCCCTTCCTTCTTTCCATCATCCTTTCTTTCATCTTTTCTTCCTGCCATCCTTGGCATCCTTCCACCCATACATCCGTTCATCAGTCCAGTTATTCATCCATGTATCCATCCGCTTATCCATCTATCCATCCATCTGTTCATCCATCCATCTATTCATCTATCCTTCCTCCCTTCTTTCCTCCATCTTCCTTGCTTTCCTTCCCTCCTGCCATCTTCACCATCCTTCCACCCATCCATCCATTTATTAATCCATCCATCCATCCATCTATTCATCCCTCCATCTGTTCAACATACAGTGGCTACTATGCACCAAGCCCTTGTTCCAGATGTTGGCCACACAGTGACAAATAAGACAACCATGCCGGACTCTTGGGACGTAGGATGTGACTTGGGAGGTGGGAAGTGGGCAAAGCTGAGTTGAGCATGGTGATTTGGAGGCTAGCTAGCTTGGTGCCCAGGGGTGGGACTGTCCTCTCTGATGCCAGGTGAGTGGTCTGTGCGAGAGTCTGGATGCATAGCATTTCTGCCACATCAGAACTGGCTTCACAGCAGTTACCAAAGCACAGCCGCCAGGTCGGACTCCAGCCTCCACTCTCTGCTGTAGAAGCTGCTGCTTACGGATGCCCCATCCCCAGGCTCCATGAACCACCCAGGAAGGGTCATTGTGGGGTGAGGGTGCAGGTGGGACTTTTAAAAAGAGGATATTGGACCTCCTGGGTGTGAGGGTCTTGAGGGATCAACTAGAAATGTAAATGCAATGTGACTTTTTCGCACCCTAAGTCTAGGATTGGGTTAATGCCCATTTTGAGTGAATCCTCATGCTCCCTTGTTTAGCTTCAGCTGATCTCAGTGGGCTTTTGTTACAACCAAAACGTTCTCAACCTAAGCCTGGGAGGGTTATTTTGCTTAATCTTTGTAGCATCCCTGGGATGCTGGATCAATTACTGACACTGTTTTAGAGATGAGGAAATAAATGATCAGACAGATCCAGGGGTTTGTGCTGGGTCACAGAGTTAGATCACCTCAGAGGCAAGATTTGTGCCCACAGTCCCAAGCTGGTCTTGAGGCTGAAAATAGGAAGGGGCATTCCCAGCAGCATAAACGTCACGTGCAAGGACTTGGAGGGGACTGAAGGGTGTGTATCGCAGCTCTGCTTGGGAAGGAGGCGTAGGAGATGAAACGGGTACAGAGGTCTGATTCGTACTCTCCTCAAACACACCAGCCCTTATGCACTGGAGAACACAGATAAAGGAAAGTTACTCCACGCAGAATCATCATAAATGCTCCCTACGCCACCTCTGTGGGGATGACTGCTCTGGTGACAGCCTGGACTGGGGACTACTTCTGCAAACAGATTACATCATTACCATGAGAGAGGCTTGAGTTGTAGGGATGACAGTTTTATGGCCCATAGACCCCCACAACTGGAACCATCTGGACTTTTAAAAGCTTGGTAATACAACACCATAAACAAGCCTCTGCGTGCGACTCAGTGTGCTGAGATTTAGAACTGGCAGTTTGCCGTGGGGGAGGCAGCGAGGTCCGACAGGACTCGGAGTGTGAGGCTTTTAGGCAGGATGATTTGCTGTGTGACCTCAGATGGACATCACCCCTTCTCTGTGCTTCACTTTTCCTCCCTCCTGAGCCTGGTTTACTCAAAGCATAGGGAAGCTCAGAACTAGAAATTGTACACATGCTCTTTGTTAAATGCCGCCCCAAGCCCCTACTTTCAAGATCCCAGGGCTTCCCACTATCCCTGCCACCCCCAATTATGGACATATCAGCTCACAAGTAGCTGGGATGTAATGTGTGTGTCCAGAGTGACAGGGACGCCAGTAACAGAGCTCTGTCTTGGAGGCCCTAAGTGATCTGGGTGAGGGGAAGACACAGACATGGCTGCAGAAATGCCGGTACACCCAGGGGCATGAATAAAGTATTCTTCTTAAAGGCCAGGCCTTCCCTTCGTTACAACACAGGCCTCCTTGCCTCCAGCCCAGGTTT
Source organism: Camelus ferus (assembly GCF_009834535.1). NCBI lineage: Eukaryota > Metazoa > Chordata > Mammalia > Artiodactyla > Camelidae > Camelus > Camelus ferus. Next base: position 17,657,361 of record NC_045727.1, read on the forward strand.
TCGGTACCTGACCTGAAAGAGACAAAGAGCTTTGAGGTTGAACTGATATGCCGTCTGTTTTCCAGTCTTCATGGGGAAAGACAGAGCATCCAGGGACATTTCCAGATGTGGCACGTGGGGGATTTTTGAGGTTCTCACCCGGAGCTCAGTGGAGAGAGGAAGACAAAGGAGAATGGTCACCAACAAGTTTGCATCATCCCTTGGAGCAAGCAGATTAAAAAGAATGATAAGTGAAATAAGGCCTTTGTAGACACATTGGCCACTCATGCCTTGGTGCATAAGTTGGCCCGCGTAGGGAAATCTTGCAGTATCTATCAAAAAACCTTGGAATGTACATACTCTTTGATCCAACTATTTTACTCCTAGGAATTTATCCTAAGATACAATTTGGACTAATGCAAAAACATATAGTCATTGTATGGTCAGTTACAGTAGTGAAAACTTGAAATCCTGCCATTGAGACTGATTGATCTTCCCCGGGGTCCCAAGCCCCACTGGAAGCAAATGATCTGTTTTCTGAACTTCTGTCTTGTGTTGTGTTTTATTGTCTGCCTGGTATCAAGATGAGCTATGCCTAGGACATCCCTATTACATCCCATTTTGAACTTGGCCTCAAGCCAGGTGGTCAGGCCAGCATCAACATTCATACGTCACGTTGATGCTATGTACCCTTGATTGGATATGATGAAAATTGCATTTTACCTCTCTGGTTTTCATCCCCTAAACCCATAACCCCAGTCAATTCATGGAGGAAAATATTGTAGAGAGACATTCTGCAAAATGACTAGTATTCCTCAAAACTGCCAAAGTCACCAAAAAGGAGTCAAGTCAGCAACATCAAAGGAGACATGACAACTAAATGCAATGTGTTATCTTGGGTGAAATTCTGAACCCAAAAAAGGATACGAGGCAAAAACTAAGGAAATATGAATAAAATATGGACTCTAGTCAATAATAATCTACTGATATTCATTCATCAGTAGTAACCAATATACTGTATTAAGATAAGAAGGTATTAATAGCAGGAATTCTTTGTACTATCTTCCTTAATTTTCTGTTGATCTAAAAACTGTTCTACAAAATAAGCTACATCTTTTTTAAAAGTTGCCAGTTTGATACAGATCAAAAATGGTATCTTGGGTTTTCTTTAATTTGACTTTCTCTGTTTACTAATGCCCTCGTATGTGCGCGTTGGCTAATTATATTTCTTCCATGGATTTCTGACTGTCATGTGCCACGAAGGTTTTATGGTGATTTGTTATGCAGCATAATTGCAGTTGCAGCTAACTGATACAATCTCACAGAATCGCCACAGTCCTGTGAAGTATTATTGGTCTGCTTTCCATTATCCAAATACCCATTTTACAGATGAAGAAATGGAGACTCAGAAAGGCTAAGTAATTTACCCAAATTCACAGTCAGTAAGTGTCATATGTAGGCTTTGAACCCATATCTGTCTGACACCAGAATTCCCTGAACACTATGCTATACTGTGAAGTGCCCAGTGTAACGACGGCAGGGGGCTGGGGGAGGGAATTCTGGCACCTGTCCGGGTGTCCAGTAGCAGGCAGCCTTGGAATTCTGTGCTTTAAGCTAGTGATGACAGTGCTCCAAAGAGGGGCACCAAGCAGCCAAACTAGAAACGACATAGAAGTCCCTGAGTGGCCACTGTGAGACATGGCTCACAAGGGCACCAAATATCCTGTTTCAAACAGAGGGACTAGAATGGGTCACTCCAGACTCTGCTGAGAACAGCAAAACGGGCTTTCTGGAGTCAAGCCTGGGAGAAATGTAATTATCGGAGGCTAGCAGGCGGTACGATTCCATATCATACATTATCATAATTTAATGTTGAGGCTCCGAAACCTGAAGCCAGAAGACAGAATCTCTCCTCCCTAGGATGTTTAAGTAGCTTCCAATGTTTAAGCGGGCCCCCCACTCACTAGTACCTGCCTTCTCAGGACTTGACCTCAAGGAACTGGGCTGCAATTCAAAGACTCTAGATTCAAGGAACACAATATGGCTTGGCTGCTTGTCCTGTGCAGCCTTGAGTTAAGTCAACTCACCAGTCTGGTCCTTGGTTTGTTCATTTCAAAATGGAAATCATAGTCCTTGCCTTACGGACCTTGCAGAACTTTACAGCGGATAAATAATAGTGCGGATGGCTAACAGTTACTGCATACTCTCTACGGACCAGCATTTTTCCTGCATCATTTTTCATTTGAGACAACAATCTTAGTGGACATGTGCTCATAGAATGCTCGTTTTATTGACAAGAAAACAGATCCAGGGGGGTGATGTTACTTGTCTGAGGTCGCCCAGCTTGCAAAGATTAAGTCGGAATTTAGAGCCCATCTTGTTCACCGAAGAGTCACTAACCACATCCCAACATGACGCTACAAAGTCTCTAACCACATTCCAGTGTGAAGCCAGATGGAACTAATGCTTGAGGAACTTCAGACTCAAGGAGAAGAAGTCAGGGGCAGGCTGGAGAAGCTGGGGAAGGGTGGGCATGGCTAATAGCTGGCTTTGGTATTTACCACTGGGTGTGCAAGCTGAGGCGGTTTGGAGAAGCAAGGTGCCGAGAGGAAAGGAAAAGTGCAAAAGAAATCAAAATCTGGGGAAGACAGAGACACTTGAAGGGGATTTTTAGGAAGCTCTGCTCTCAGATGCACTTTGTAATCTCCACCCTTTGTCCTCCAGTAAACCTTCAGTAAAGTCCCTGTCGTTTGCTAACACCTTCAGAGGTGGATCCAGTTTTGCTTTGAGACCAGACAGCCTGAGATTGGTCCCAGATTGGGCGCTGAGAAGTCCTTCAGAAATGGAAGGGAAGGAAAAAAAGAAAAGAAGGAATGAAGTGAGAGAAAGGTTTCCTTATCCTGGCCACCCCTCATTAAGACGGCCTGGGATTGCCATGGGGCTGCAGTGACTGAACGTTTTGACACTGTGTAATTTATTAGCCTGAACTATACAAATTATACCTCCCCCCTGGGACTCACCCACGATGAGAAGCAGCTTTTCATGAGTTTATCCTGGGGACCCGAATAAATAAGCAGAGAAACAAAAACCTCACAAATTTTTTAAAGAGCTTATTGGAATCGGGGGAAAACCTGGCGTTCTGAGACCAGAAGGATCCGATAGATCAGGCTTCGTCTCTCTTTACCCTCTTAAATCCTTTTCTAATCCTCTTGCTTGCCAGTGTTAATCCGTGCTTTTCCCCCTAAATTTCCCCTCCACTTCGGATCATCGGGGAACAATACCCACCCGTAGGATTTTCCACCTCCATCTTCCACCACCCTGGGGGGATCTGGGCGCTCAGACCCTGATGAACGTGGGGCCCTGGAGCCCCAGAGGTACCACAACCCCAACCTCTGCCTGTACCTGTTTGGGATGAGATTGCAGCTGTGGGGTTGCCACGCTGAGACCCTCGGCGTCCTCTTTGGGAAAAAAAACCGTGGCTGTGTACAACACCTGAGCCCATCTTTCCCCAAACGTCAGCCTTGCTGGAAGTTAAGCGGTTTACAGGGTCTTGCTGAGAAAGTCCCCGTATAGAAGGTCAACGTTTTCCATTTCAATTTTCCTCCCTTCCTGCTGCCCAGGGTCAAGGTAAAGCTCCCTTCGGCATTTCGAAGGCGTCCTTACAGACGCTGCCAAGGTAGCTGAGCATTCGATGTGATGAGTCCTCCCCAGAGCCTGTGAACTGAGGGTTGTTATTATTTCCATTGTATAAACGAGGAGATTGAGGCTTGAACAGAGAGGGGTCACTTACCCAGAGTCACACACAACAGATGATGGAGACTGATTCTGGACTCATGTCTGTCTGAGTCGAAAGCCGAGGCTTCAGTGCATTATGATGTCTTCCTTCGCTTGCCAAGGGAAGAAGGCTCCCTCCATCCCCAGGTCTCCCTTTGCGGTGACCCCCTACAATTAATTAAGCAGCCTGAGATCCAAGTTGAAGAACAGCAGCCCTGAATATGTACAGTGGACATTCCAGCCCTGGTTTTCTCGAATTTCCTAGGGCAGAGAGTTCAGTAAACTACAGCCCATAGTCCAAATCTGGCCCACTGCCAGTTGTTGTAAATAAAGTTTTATTGGCACACACTCATGGACATTCATTCATATATTGCCTATGGCTGCTTTCATGCTACAAAAGCACAGCTGAGTAGTGGGACAGACACTAGACAGCCCACACAGCCTACAAGATTTACTTTCTAGCCACAAGGTCGCTGTGCGTTTTACTCTGTGGGGTTCTGATAGGTTACCTCCAGCATGAATTCCCCAGGAAAGCCTACCTTACTACTGGAATGTGAAGGCAACTGCCTTCCAGTGGGCTCACTCCCACTGTGTATCCAATGTGATGGAAAACAACAAAACAGCCCCCCTGTTAGAGAGTGACCACCGAAATGCCAAGTACTATTGGCCAATACTGCCCATTCAATTTCCTCTGGCTGAAAATTCTGCTTGTTCTACTGCCAAAACCAGGTTGGCTATTTATTCTGGACACCAATGGCTGTTATTAATTATGTTCATAAACAAGGCTTCCAAAATGCTACCCCGATGCCAGGAACAGTTCATTTAAAACAATAGTGTTGCAGAAAAATGTGTTACAGCTCAGTTGTGACAGCAGCCTGGATCCAGGTGAGAGACCAAACAGCACTCACAGAGTTGAACTCAGGTTTATTACACCACCAGGCCCAGAGAAGTTAACACTCCAAGCTCTGGACCCGTCTGTAGGTTTAAACCGGCTTTTATAGGCTGCCAGTTTACACTTTGCAACATCATATGCAAATGAGGTATAACGAAAGTTGACTAATTACTAACAAGCTTTGTAGAAATGGACCAATCAGGAGGGAGAGAAATAACCAATCAGGAGTGAGGGAAGAGGACCAATTAGGAGTGAAGGAAATAACCAATCAGGAGTGAACTCAGGGAACCAATAGAATTTTAGGGGTAAGTAAGCCGTTTCAGAGGTAGAGCTGAAAAGTGAGGTAGAGCCTCTGGGCCAGGGAACCGGATGGTGCTGGCAGGAGAGTAGTGGCCCTGCCTAGGGGGTCCTGCTGGTCTTTTTAATGGGGCTTCCTGTCTCAATAGGAGCAACAATAACAAAATCAACAAGTCAGCCGTACGGTGCCCACTGTCGCCCCCAGGAGCCTGGTGATGAGTTGGTGAATGTTTTTGGATGCAGGAAACTTGAGCCTGGCCCAGATTAACTCATTTCTTCAGTAGTCCTTTCCAGAGAGAATGCAGAGTATCTCCCAATTTGTCCCCATTACCCCATCTTTTGTGGCTTCATTTGGGCACGGAGGTCATCAAGAAATGACAGTTGGGCAGTGGGGCAAGTCGAGAACTGCTTCACTCCTTCATTCTCCCACTCACTCACCAGTTGCTGAGTGTCTGCAGTGTCTTAGGGGCTGGGGATTTAACGTTGAAAGAAGCAGAAGTCCCACCGTGTTGGCCACTTTGTACACCAGATCCCCATTAAATGTATCTTTTCAAGGTAGGTAGGTAGTTGGCTTCCCATCCGCCACAGCCCAACACATTTAAGCTAATCACAGCAAAACTGTTCCCTTGCCAATAATTGGCCTAGGGGTTAGCCTGGGACCCAGTTCTACCCAATGAGAAATGGAGGGAAGTCTGTTCGTGGCTTCTGAAAACACTTTGCCCCCTTACTAAGAAGGAGCTATAGGAAGGGATGGACATCCTTCTCCATCACCAGCAGTATGTGCAGATGTGACAACGGCCACTTTGGCAGCCATCCTGCTACATGCCGGAAGACAGACGATGACGCTAACTCTGAAAATGGGAAGATGAGAGGAGCTCGATCCTTACTGACCTCATTGCGCCACTAAGGCTCTGACCCCATAGGCCGCTCTACATTTACATCACAGACATCCTTAGTGTTCTAGCCAGCAGAGGTTGGGGTTTCTGTCATCTGCATCACCAAAGCTTCCTAGTCAATCTAGCATTATTATTGTAGAACCTTGATTTAGCTATGAAGAAGCAGGCACAGAGAAGTGGGTTAACTTGTCTAGGGTCACACAGCTAGGAGATGTCTGAATTAGACTGTGAACCCAGGACTCTGCCTCCAGCTTCATCTTCCCACCAGCGACATAGCTGGTGTCTGGGAGTGAGCAGTCAGCAGAGAGATGTGGAACGCCCACCACAGGCAGTGCTGGGTGCTAGGGGGCGGGTAGGAAAATGATACCCAAAGAAAGAGAAGATGGTGAAAGATCCTTCCAGAAGAGCAAAACATCACAAGGGGAGAGGGGAAACCATCCATGCTGGTGCCAGGCTAAAGCCCAGACTCTCCATAGCCATCAGCCGCTTTACCTGGGGCAGCTTTGTACCGTGGAAACCACTCCTATTTTTAATTTAGGTAGATCTGGGTTTAAATCCTGTCTCTGCCACTTCCTAGCTATGTGACGTTGGGTATGTCCTGTCTCGGGTAACTTATGTTGGTTGTTCAGGAGTGGACATAATGTATGCCTATTGCTGGACACTTAGAAGATGCTCAGTGAATGATAACCATGGGGATGATTATGACAGTTGTGAATGTTAAGAACTTGGAAGGTCACATAGCAGAAAGACAGCTGTTCTGCTGGCAAGAAGACCCAGGTCCTCGTCCCAGCTCTGCCATGATGAGCTGTAGGACCACAAGCAATTCTTGCCCTCTCTGGGCTTCCATCTATAAAATGATGGGGTGGGGCTTGACCGATTGTTTGCAGACTCTGCTCCATGGAGCGCTAGATATTCATTGGCCACGTAATAAGAAAGGGGCATAGACTGGAACCCTCACCTCCAGCTTCAAGCGCAGCATCTCTTTTGGTATTTCTTTCATGGGATTGAGGTTTCCTGCAAGGTGTTCTTGGAAGAGAGGCTTCTGCTGCTTTAATTTAAATTAAAAAAAAAAATAAGAAGAAAAAGGCTTGAAAACCTCTAGATCAGATCATTAAGTTCCTTCCATTTATTCAGTGGTTGATATAGCATAAGCTTTGGAGATTTAAACGATGACTCTGACATTCACTATCTTAGTTAACTCAGCGAAGCAAATAACTTCCAAGGGCCAATTTCTGGTCATGGACCCGCCGTTCATGAGAGCTTCCTTTCCCCTCATCTTTGCCAGCAGGAGGTGTCATAGCTCTTTTTAATTTTTGCCAGTTCAATAGGCATAAAGTGCCATTCCATTGGTTCTTTAATTTGCATGTCCCTAACTTCCAGAGAATTTAAACAGCTTTTCCTCTGTTTATTTTTGGCCAGATTTCTTCCATGAATTCTTATCATTTACTCATTTTTCTATCAGGGCATCTGTCATTTTTCTTGTCAATTTGTGAGAGCTTTTTAGCATAGTATGCCATTACCCTAATACGATATGGATTTTCTATTTTACCTGCATTACCGCTTTTTCCTAGAGCTATCTTTTGTTCTTTTTAAAGTCTCATAGTGGTGATAACCACTATACTTCTTGTGAGGATTAAAGCACAGAGCAGAATTCCTGGTATATAGTTCAATACATTATTTAAAAGATTTACAAGTTTTGGTGCGGGTACAGGGTTCTGGAGTCATTTGAAAGTGTGTGCACGAAAATCCCATTGTCCTAAGCAAGTCACATGCTTGAGCTGAGTCGTACATGAAGAGCACTGTGGCCACATGGTCAGGGACGTGGACACAGGGAAGGATGGAGTACTGGGGCCATCACTGAGATCTGTCAATGGTCTCGCATAAAGATCAAGATTACAGCTTATGAAAACAGAAAGACTTGGGCTTTGGAAGCTTTCACTGCTGGGATTTGCACACCTCCCTGTATTGCTCCCTCAGGTGCCTATACCAAAGCCGTTCGCCCACAAATCTTTGTTCCCAGCTAGCTACCACGGCCAGAAGTCTCTTTTCAATATTGCCTTCCAGCCGCTAATGCCCTCTCTCTCTCTTTCGAGGATATTTGCCTTAAAAGATCCTTATTGCTTTTTCCGATTACAAGGGAACACATCCTCAGTGCCCAGTGCTCAGGCCAGAGAGATAACTGCAATCTGGTTCTTAGAACCCCATTCTAAGTGGGAACTTTCCACTGTTAACACATTCTTCCAGACTTTTTTCTTGTGCCCGTTTAAGATCTCTACTTCCGGCCAAAACTGGGAACGTGCTTTACACAACGTGCTTGTTTCACTCAGGGACCACAACGCGGACGTTTTTCTGTGTGAGATGCAGTCAGCATCTTGTGCATCAGGGAGGAGGATGTCAAAATGCTGATTCCGGGGCCTTGTTCCCCAAAAGTCACTTTTAAAAGGGCTGAAGGGATGTTTGAGAATCCTGTGTTTTTAATTGTAGATCCACAGTATTTGTATTTTTAACAGGGTCTCCTTGCCTGGTGCTAATTTTGGTGACAGTGGTAGAAAAAAAAAAACCCAATGAAAGGAATGTTTGATGGAGGGGTTCCAAGCCTTGTGACAAGCAGTCGGGGAAATAAATCATATCACCTGAGGACGTCTGCCCTGACCAGAGACAGGACCCTGCATTGCCTTTAAGCCACCATTTCTCTGGCATCTGCCTGGGTATGGTCCCCAAGTAACCAAGGAACCATTAACCCGGGTTCTGGAACTTCCCAATGGTGTATCTTTAGGCAAGTGACTGTTTCTCTGAGCCTCCGTTAGCTCTTCTGTAACATGGGACTCATACCATCCACGTGCAGGGCTGTTGAGAAGAGTAAGGAGTTCACACGGATAAGACACCCACTCTGGGGCTGGGTTCACAGTAGGTCTCCCGTAAACATAGCTCCCTTGCCCTGCGTACGAGATGAGGGGAGCAGAGACTCGCTGGGCGGTTTGGGAGGATGCCAGGGAGTCCCTGCAGGGAGCAACAGCCACACCAGGTGTCTTGACGAATTAATTATGGAAAATTAGGGCAAGTCAGGTTTCCGCCTCCAGGAATCTCATATCAAGGTCTGGCTGATAGTGTGGGATTTTAATCATTCTCCAGGGGCTGGAGACAAGAAAGTCCCTTCCTGCTGGGACAGATGAAGAGTAGGGGAGCCAATCAAAATATGCAAATACAGCTGAGGAAGAGGCTGGGGACAGCTTCAGAGAGGACCAAGGCCTCTTCTGGAGGTTTGCTGGCCGGGGACTGTCACCCAGGCAAAACCAGAAGGCGGCATTCATAACGCCTGATTTCAGAGTTTTGTGCAATAGGCAGATGCAAAAAGGACCGCCTTTCTCTGCCCTTCCCTGTATCCGCCCCTTTCCCGATGTGACTTTGTAGCTGCTCCCATTAAGAAATAGAGTCTGTCTCCCTAAAACTCGAGTCTCGGGGGTCAAGAGGACTGGAACGCTTCTGCTCTCTGTTTCGGAATCTTTCCCAGCCACCCTGAGAGTGAGAACCAGCCCAGGTGAGCCGGCTAGAGGATGAGAGACCTTGTGGAGGAGTCATAACCCAGTCATGTCAGCCAAAACCATCCTAGATTAACCCACAGCCAGTTGACCTGCAAGTGCGGGAGAAAGCTCAGACCAGCCCAGACAGCAGAGCCACCTGCCTGATCCCAGCTGCATTCAGGCACATCCGTGAGCCCAGCTGAGGCCAGAAGAAGCGCCAACTGACCTGCAGGCAGTGAGATTTAAAAAAAATTGCTTATTGTTTTAAACTATGAGTTTTGGGGTGGTTTCTTAGGCACCAGTAGCTAACTGACACAGTGTTTGAATGGTAATGATAGAAGAATAATGGTAGTAACAGTGAGATTACCATTTGCCATGTTTCAGGGACTGTGCAAATATATATATATATAATTCATATATAATTATTTCTTAAATTTTAAGTTGATAAATATTACATATACATATGCACATAGTTGATACAAATCAAGGATGCATCTTTTCATATATATGTGTGTGTGTGTGTATGAAATGTGTGTGTGTGTGTGTGTGTGTGTGCATTTTTGCATCAGGAACGGCCTGAGGCTCAGCTGGATACTCACTGAGCTGAGGATGCTTCCTCACCAGCCACTCAGCAGCACCACATTAATGGCTCTGAATAATAACCAACGACAACGGGGTGTTTGTGACTCACCAAGGGTCTGTCCATATATTAGTCCTCTGATCTTCACAGCAACCCCAAGGGTCACGTGGGAGCCTAATATTAAAGATGACTCCTGGGGAGGTGAAAAGGACGCCCAAGAAGCTTGGTTGTTAAGTGATAAAGCTGAGGCTCAAATCCTGAGTCTGCTTTGATTTCAAGGTGGTTCTCTCTTTGATTTATACAAACACCAGTGGGTTTCCAACTTCCAACTCTGTCACCATCCAGGTGCTATTCTTAGGTTAATATGTAACTGCGGATCACCACGTGCATTGAGTTCTTTAGAAGAAGTATATATTCTTCCCTATTATAAAGACCTTTTATTAAACACAGGATGTTTTGTACTATCATCCAGCACATATTCAGTCTCCCCTCCCTGGTTAGTGAGGAGAGTATATTCCAATCCATGTGGATTGATTTGGCCAATGGAATGTGGGCAGAAGTGATAATGTGCCACCTCTAGGCAGTGACCTGCAGGCATGACCAGTTTCTGCCAATTCTTGCTCTCTCCTCAGAGAACGGTGTTTCCAAACAGGATTATCTTCATCTGTTAGCCTGGGCCCCGAATTGAGAAGACACATGAAACAGACTCAATTCTGACCCACTTAACACTCAGACTTGTAATTCTAACAGTTAACTTTGTTGGAGCCCACTGAGCTTCAGGGGCAGTTTGTCACACAGCTTTATCATAGCAAAAGCTGACGAATACAAACAGTCTGTTCCTGGACTATGCAAAGCATTTCCCATGCATCGGCTCATTTAATTCTCACAACAACCTCTACTGATCTATGAGTCCTTTTGCTCATTCCTGCATCAGCAGAGACTAGCACACTGGCTGGTGCATAGTATATGCACAGTAAACATTTTTTAGATGAATTAATAAAGTGAAAGTGGAAACCGTGTAGCACTTATCTGCTTTATGACCAACATCTGAGTAATAATATTGAACTACTATGTGCCAGGCACTGTTGACATTTGATTTTTAATTACGAGATTATTTCAACAAATGTTATTAAGCATCTATTTCATTCCAGGTATTGTTCTAGGTTCTGGGGATACATCAGTAAAGAAAACAGACGAAACCCTACCCTCCTGGAACTAAAATTCTACTGGTGCGAGACAGGTGACAAACAAAATATATAAATCCATGATATAATACATTCTGTTAAAAACGTTGTGAAAAAAATAAATCAAAACCAGGAAAGGAGATGAAGGGTGCCAAGGGTAAAGCTGTGGTTTTGACCAAGGCAGGGAGGGAAGTTCTCTTGGAAGAGGTAGCATCTGAACAAAGGCTTGAAAAAAGAGTGTGAGAGTCAAGTGAATGCCTGGGGGAAGACTGTCCGGAAGGAATAACAATTATTAATTCACTTGATGGATGAAGAAAGGAACTTGGAGGGATTAAACTGCTTGCCAGTTAGATGGCAAGTGGCATAGCTGGGACTTGGACCAGTGTTGTGGACCCAGCCAGCGTGACCCCAGCACCTTTGCCCTTAACTACTTCATAGATGGTCCTACATGCTCTCATCAGATGCTCTGACTTAGCAATTGGTCTGGAAATCCGTGCACTGATCCCAGGGGGCCTCTGCCCTGGACCCTGAGCTGTATTGTCATCTGGATTTCAGCTGATGACAATGGGAAACCACTTTGGTTCCTAATGGATTCAGCACTCTCCAAGTGCTCTGTCGTATTAGCCGTGGAAATGGGCTTCGTCTCGTCCAGGGAGTCATCACTTGATGAAATGAGCAGGCACTCAACTTCCCTAAGCCAAAGGTGATTTAAAAATATTGCAAGAGCCAGCCTTGGATGAAGCTTGTGCGAGCAGTGTCTTTGATTAGACTCGCGGGAGTTGCGTTCCCGCTGCAGGCAGCTGGTAGAGAGCAAGCTCCCTGAGCTCGGGTGGTCATCACACACCGCCCTCCAGCATTCTTGGCCACTGGTGTCTGGAAGCAAGATTAACCCGGAGGGAAGGGACAGAGTCCAAATGCTGCCTCCTGCCCTCCAGGAGGCCGAGGCAGAGAATAGGACTCCAGACCTTTTTTGGAAATGTTAGCCCTGCTTCCTGGTTGTACATTCGGAAGATTCTCTTCCCATTTCCCTCTCTTCCTGTTTCTCCTCATCTTCTTTCTCTCCCAGCAAGACCTGTTCCTCAGCAAGCACCTGCGAGGGGAAAAGTCTTAGTCTAGCATTAGTGTTGTCTGGTGCAGGAGCCACGAGTCACGAGCCACGTGTGTCTATGGAGCACTTGAAATGTGGCAAGTCCACACTGAGATGGTCTGCAAGGTTGACATATATGCCGGATTTTACAGGCTTAGTGCAAAAATGATTTTTTTAAACACAAAATATGAAAGCTCTCATTAATAATATTTTACATAGATTTCATGTTAAAAGACGAGCATCTTTGACAGGTTGGGTTAAATAAAATACTAAAACTATTATAACATTTCATCAGTTCCTTTTCCTTTCTTACTGTGTGCTCTAGAGAATGTTTACACTTATGTGGAGCCTGCATTTGTGGCTTGCATCATGTTTTGGTAGAGAGCACTGGCCCAGGGCCTCTGTCTCCTCAGCCCACGTTTATGAATTAATGCTTTTTTTAAGCGAGACACCACCCAGGATCACCATACCAGGTTGACACTTTGACAATAAATAAATAAAATGGAAAGGAACTACTGTCCTAGGGATATCTACTCTGTGTCCAGATCAGAGCTATATGACTGACATAGAACAAGTTTTTTCAGCAGCACTACTGACATTTTGTACTAGATAATTCTCTGTTGCTGGGGGTAGGGGATGTCGGTGAAGGGGAGGGTTCCCTGGGCATTGTAGGATATTGAGCAGTATTTAGGAGACGCCAGTATCATCCCATGGTTGTGACAACCAAAGTTGTCTCCAGACATTGCCAAATGGCTCCTGGGGGCAAAATCAGCCTGGCTCGGGGAAGACCCTCAGGCAGAGAGACATAGGTTTGCAGGAAGGATCCACTGCCCTGCCTGGGAATAATGATTGTGTGGGAATACGGGTGGGGGGCGGCTGGTGCTGACGGCACTTACCCCAGAGGGCCTGAGGGTCTGCTCCCTGCACCAGGAATGCAGTCCTAATGGAAAACAGCTCTGATCTCCAGAAATGCCCTGGAGGTGGGTGGTTCCCCCAACACAGCAAGGGAATGTGTTCTGGAACCATGCAAACCCTGACTCTCGGGGCTCACTGTCTAATTCCTCTCTTGCAAAGAGGGTTTAAACCGAGCAAGGGGAGGGCTCAGACAAGGCTGCAGCCTCAGTGGAGGGTGTGGGGGCCGCCTGGTTGTTGCTAGCAGGGAGTTTGGGGAGGAAAAAGTTTCTCTGGGCTGCCAGGGCTACATAGCACCTTCCAGAGGGAGCAGCCTGACCACGGTCCTTTCTGGTTTGCCAAGTTTGGTCGGAAATTCTTTCCGCCCCAGGCAGTGGGGAATGTGGGGAATGCAGGGTGGGCCTGCCCGAGGGCCTTTTTTTGGTAAGGGAGGTAATTAGGTTTATTTATTTATTTTTAGAGGAGGTACTCAGGATTGAACCCAGGACCTTGTGTATGTTAAGCATTCACTCTACCACTTGAACTATACCCTCCCCTGTGGTTGACTTTTAATCCCAGGATTAAACTTGCTTTTCTGCCAGTGTTCTTTATTTGATCCATCATTTCTTTCATTTGTCTTTCAGCCTGCTTCTGGTATATCAGTAAATCTTTTAAGTTCCCCATAAATATATATCATGTGTATGAACATTTTTATTCATTTATTTACTTTTTCTATTTACTATTTACTATTTACATTTATTCACTTATTTATATAAAAGTGACTCTCTTGTTAAAACTACCAAAATTTCTCATCTGGAAATCTCGTTAGCCTCCCACGTTCCGTCCCTGCTTTGACTCCCCATTCAACTGTATGTAGGATGGTGAGTGAATGTCTCATTGAGAAAGCGAGTGTCTGGGCAGTGGTTAGAGTGAGGCGAAGGGACACGCCGCTATCTCGAGCATTCACAGCAGAGGCAGAACCCAATGCCAAGTCCCTGTCTATTCAGATCCTACTCATGAGGCTGGTGTGGCAGGTCAGGGGAAGACAAGGAGAAGCAGTGCGGATGGGCAGGAAACTGGAGCTGCGGGCACGTGCTGACCGGGAATGCCATTTTAAGGCCGTTGACTTTTACCCTACGGTGAATAGGAAGCACAGCAGGGCTGCTGGCAAGTGGGTGACTTATTTTGCATATACTTTAAAGGGATGCTTTGGCTGCCATGTTGGAGAACAACTGTAGAGAAGGACAGATAGATGCGAAGAGCTCAGTTAAGAGCTAATGCAGTGATCTGGGCAGGAAAGGATAACGATTCGAAGCAGGATGGGAGAGGGGACATGTAAGAAGTGGCTAGATTATGGATGGACTTTTAAGATGGACTTGATAGGATATTCCCTTATACTGGTTTGAGTTTAAAAGAGTATAATTAATGATTCTATAGTTTTTAGCTGAGCAGTTAAAAGGCAGAATTGCCATCATTTGAATGGTGAGAGCTACAGATAAAGCAGAATTGAAATGTTTTTTCTTCCTTATCATCTCTTTTGTACACAAGAGAATGTATTTGTTTTAAAATCATGTTACTCCCCTGCCACTCTCCCTCAGTGGGTTCCTGTAACATTTAAATAAAATCTAAAGTACTTTAAATGTGTATCATGCTGGCTGTATTTTGTCTCTGCCTTTCCCTCCACCATTACCTTCTACTACAGTGCCTCTGAGTACTGAGTTTCTGCCACTTTGATCCACAAGAAGTTTCTTGAATACCTTAAGCATCTGCTTCAAATCCCTGTATTTGTTGGTTTTCTATCTATGACACATTTTAACCAGAAATTATGGTGCTCAATGTTCATTTCATTTAGGATTTTACTCAAATACCATCTCCTCAAAGATGTCTTTCTTGTTGAGTTTAATAAACATTCCTAAAACAGCTCTTCTCCACTACTCTCTCTGCTTTAACCTGTCCTTATTTTTTAAATTTTATAGCCCTTATCACAGTCTATCATTATATTTTATGCATTTATGATTTTCTGTGCCACAGTCTAAGCACACAGTAAGCCAGAGAAATGGCTGTTTTATTATTTTTAATATTGACTTTCTGTCTCCTGGGATTAAAGTCTATCATGCTCATTTGAATGGCCAAAATACAGAGACTTGCTCTGATAACTTAATTTTAAGGTTTGAAGAACCTATGAAATATGATGCATTGTGTCTTTAGATCTGGATAGTGACTCAGTTGTCCAGTTTATGCCAAAAAGATAAACTGATGAAATGAGTGATCTATTGTTATACACTTGTCTGTGCCCATAAGAGTCTCAGACTGAGCATCCAGCAATATTGCAAAGCTTCTATTTTAAGAATGGTTTTACTTACTTCAAAGGCTTTTTCTAAGAAATGGAACATGACAGTGTTGAAATTGATGCAAGTAACTCTGCATCGGAATCTTCATTTATACATGATGAATCCAAAGATGACAAAAGTAAACACAAAGCTCTATTTGAGACAAAAATTACAACTTACTTATAATAGAATAGTTCAGCCCCCCACCCCAAAATACACCAAGAACCTCCTCCAAGTCCTCAAACAAGTGATAAGAGTATTTCAAGATTACAGAGTCAGAGAAAACAATTTTGAGTTAATTTACAACTATCTCCTTTCAATTTCCAGGAATAGTATTGAGTTTCAAAGAGCTATTTCAGCTCTTTCAGCTGAAAACTTTTAAGCAAGGATATACTAAGTAGCCAAAAGGGACACTGTCTTTGATGCATACTGTCTTTGAAGCTAGCTTGTTAAAAAAATCAAATAATATTTAATTTTCAAGTTTCTTTGTTTTGTTCTATGTTTTATGGTTACTTCATTATTTAATGCATTGCTTCAATAATTTTCTACCATTCACTTACAATGGCATTATACATTGTTTTATTTTATAAAATTTATAATTTCCTAGATACATTGAAAAAATGTCTATTCTAACAACTTGTATTTGAAATATATTAAATATTTACATTCACTGATTTTTTATTTTATTTTATGAGTTCTCTACACTTAAAAAATAAACAGCTGCAATTAATGCCGGCATCTCTGTATTACTGAAGGATTTACCACAATGCCAGTGATGCCATTTTGCTCTGGGATTGCTGACATTATTCTGCACTTCTGGATGCTGCATCCCCTCATAGCCTGACACTTCTCTTTAAAATGAGTAGCATGTATTTCATTGGTAATTGAACAAAGTTTGGGGAACTCTGTCCAAGAAAGAGAGTAAAGCCAATTGTCCAATAAGTATTGGCCTAACTGACAAAATGCAGCCCAATAATGGAGATGCTTTTAAGGCAGTTATAGGAAATCATCTTGAGAAACAAACACAGGGGGAGAGGATAAAGTTGTTTTCTTTCTTTTCTCCTAGCTTTTCCACTGAGATATTTTATTTCCATTATCTTTCTTTTCTTTCTTTATGTGTATCTTTGCAATTCCCCTCTGCTTTTCCATATATTATCTCCCTTTTTACCACTGAAAATGATACCTTTAACCTATTCATCATAATCATTTATATCCCACTTACTCTCCAGTCTCCTGAAAATATTTTCTGTTTCCTAATAGTTTTGAAGGGTAAAAACCCACAAAGGGACCAGCAAGACCTCCAAGGCAAGGCCATTGCCTTCCCACTTTTGTGCTTCTGTAAATCTGCTTGCTTCTAGGAAAATGAAACTTACCCCTAAAATTCCATTGGTTCTCAAAAGCTCGTTCCAGATTGGTCCATTTCTAACACCTAATTTGCACATGGTGCAAACTTAATCAAAACCTAAAACCCTATAAAATCCTGTGTAAACCTACAAATGGGGTCCAGAGCTTGGAGTGTTAACTCCTCTGGGCCCACAGGTGAAATAAACCCGAGTACTCCAACCCTCTGAGTGTCACTTTGTCTCTCAACAGAATTCAGGTTTCTGCAACATTTTCATGTTGATTATAAAATAATAGTTTGTATAAAATATAACTATCCATTGGCTATTCTAGGCAAATAATGATCTGAAATGGGTTTCTCACTTCTCTCCTCATATTTAAAGCAACCGCCTTCTTTGACCAAAATTGTCGGTGGAAACCTTGTGTGACTAAAATGAGTTAGGTCTCAGCCTCTCTCAACAAAGCAATTCTGCAGACTTTTCTGACTTTGTCAGCTAGGTAAGCATTTGTAAGTTAGTATAAGGAACACTGGGACAATAGGCAGAAGAGAGTGGGTACGTTATCAGTACACTTTCGCTAGTGAAGGTGGGTCAGAATCAGTCTACTTAGGTATTCTCCATCTCCTTTACCACAAAGAATCTACTCAGTTTTGAATTTAAGGATGGAAGGGATAAAAATGGGTTAGAATAAAATGGATGCAATTTGAAGGGGTTAGAGTCTCTGGAGAAAAGAGAGGACAACTTAGATAACTATAGTTAAAATATGGAAAGAGGTTCAAAAGGAGAACAAAGACATTTTGTGTGCACAGCAAGACTGCAGCTACAAACTACTTTTGAATTAAACAGTTAATTTTAAAAATTCAAAGGGAAATAGTGACTCAAGTTACAGCAATCTAGAATGTTTCAATGGAAGAACTATTTTAAAGTGGAGTTAAAAATAAAGAAACGGGGATCTGCTTTGACCTCTATGCTGTATACATGACTCTTACTCTAAATTTCTGCTAGACTGGTGGTAATTTGCCCATGAAGTTGTCCTTGGCAAACTTTGGGGGAAAAGCAACTACCAGAGCTTCCTGTCCACTTTCATTTGCTTTATGTTTCTCTTGAAATATATCTGATTTTTCTTTTCTGTCATCTCCCACTAAAAGATAAACTACGTGAGGGAAAGGAATTTGTTCATCAAAATATGCACCTACTTGGAAGAATAACTATCTACAGTAGGAGCTCAAGAGTTATTTGTTGAAGAATTTAGTGGATAAATTAGGCAATGACATGATGAAGAAAGCTGAGCATCTGGAAGAATAGATCGAGCTGGTCTAACACGTGAATGATAGCAGCTCTAGAAAGAGTAAAAAGAACACATGAAGGAGAAGCAATAATTAATCAAATTATAGACAATTTCTCTGAGCTGGAGAAAATTATCGTTTGTAGCTAGGCGGCAGGCAGTAATAAAGCGACACAGAGTCCCAGCTTAGAAAGATGAAGGGAAATTGAAGTTACCTCACAGCTTCTATTGTTTCTCAATAGCTTTTGTACAGGAAATGTATAGGTGTCTTAATAGCTGTTCCAAGACAAAAATAAAAACACTCAGGAGGTGTGCTTATGTCACTGTCACTTGTCCATGCAGGTGTAAACTGGTCTGTGATGAGTAGTATTTTGTGACTCCACACATTTCCTACTGATTATTAATCAACTAGCTCTAGTCTTGTCATAGGGAGAAATTTAAGAGGGATGTAAGTCATGAATATATTCAAAAACTTCTCTCACACTTAAAATTTGACTTGATTTTATATCATACCATTATAAGAGCAAGAACGGAAGAAGTTATAAGCATATATTTTATTATTTCTCTTGCTTTTTTTCAGTAGAATTTTTATATCAAGTAATAAAGTGAATTAAAACAGCTCTATAAGAAGTGACAGCTTAATTTCTCTAAATTAGTGCGATTTCTGTGAATGGTTGAAACGCTTATATTTGTAAGAAACAAATATAAACACTTGAAATGCCTCAGAGAAAGTAAAAGTGCCAATATGTCTTCATTAATAATGACACAGAAAAATGAATAGGAAAAAAATCACCCTTGGAGAAATTTTTACAATTTACAAGTTGCCTCTTAAAAATTTAAAAGAAATCACTGGCGAAACTATTTTTAAAAGTGTGGTGATTGACATGAATCTCATTTGTGTTGTATTTTAGATCAAGACAGTGCCTTTCCCTCCAGATGCTCATGAACAGGAGTTAAGGCCATAGTATCTGTGATCAGGAGCATCAGAAGTAGATACCACATAAACTGAAGGCATCACTTTCCTGAGCAGTTTCTGGGAATCCAGCGTATGGTTGGTTGAATAATGGCACCCCGAAATATGTGCATGTCCTAATCCCAAGAACCTATGAATGTTATCTTTTATGAAAAAGAAACTTTGTAGATACAGTTAAGACAAGGTTCTTGATAGGAGGGGAGTATCCTAGATTATCCAGATGGGCTTGATTTAATCACATGAATCCATATATGGGGGCCCCAGAAGGAGACAGGGACACAGAAAGTGATGTGGTGGCAGGCGGAGATTGGAGTGATGTTCTCTGAAGATGCAGGGAGAGTCCACTGGCCAAGGGATGTGGGTACCCACAAGATGCCAGAAAGGCACTAAAACAAGTCTCCACTGAGAGCCATCCTAAAACCTTGACTTGATCCCGGCAGGATGGATTTCAGATGCCTCATCTCCAGAAATATAAAATAATAAATATTTCAAACTACTAACGTTATACTAATTTATTACAGCAGCAACAGGAAATAAGTACACAGAAATTTCAAGATTTATCTTTAGCACAAAAATAAATTTACTAGCTGAAAATGATTAGAGAAGCTCTAATGAACAATAGTCACTCAAAGTTTAGATTCGCTGATACTGTCTCCCTGTTACCAGGAGGGACTGTTTCCTTAGACTGAGAGTCAAAGGGAGAGAGAAAAGAGAGCTGTAGCTATCTGAGCATATTTGTATATGTTTCAAATATATTAAGTATATTTCCCACCTCCTGTCCCCAGCTCTTCATAATTTCTTCTGGCCTAAATCAGGGGTTGAGCAGAAAAGGGAATGAAAATTGCTGGCAAATGCGTGGCCACTGTAAGAATGTTGTATGTATTGAAAGAATAAATGTGACAGTTTTTTGCTGGCTGCTGCCGTTATATTTTTAATAGGTTTACTATGAACATGTCTGGGTCAGTTTCTAATTATTCTTGCATCTGTTACCAAAAGAGAGAAAGGAATTTTCTTCGCTAATTCTTTGTCAATAACCAAACTTCCTCAGCCTGGTTGTCACCTGAGAGCTAACTCTGTTTAATCTTTCTAGCTGTCCTTCACAAAGTTAGGATGTCTTTTTGCAAGCGTTTTGTCTCAACTCACAAAAATTCCTTCTGACAATATGTTGATGACTGGAACTCTTAAAATGAGGTGCAAAGTTAAATGACATAATTTTACCCAAACTGTGTGATATCACCTCATTAAATTTTCATGCAAAGAAAAGTAAAATTACTCATTCCATTTGATCAGTGAATATAGAAATCAGGAAACATAAAGTAAATTTCAGTTTAAAAAATTATGTGCTTGTCTTATGTCACAACATTCTAATAAGTCAATCACGTACTTTTAATACTCATTTTCTGTAACTTCAGTAATGATGACAGGAACTCAGTGGTGTCATTCTGGGTGAATGAGCTAAACTTTAAATGACCACAACTGACCCAGAACAACTCATTGTCCCTGAATTTCCTCATTAAGACTACTGATGTAAAAGGTAGATATAAGAAAAACCCGAGCGAAAAATAAAGTTACCTAAAATCACTCCCAAAGGGAAAGTTGCCTTGGTGAATTCTTTATTTTTAATTTGGTTCAATTTGGTCTTTTTTATGAGGGCAAAGAGTTAAAATATGTCTTAAACTCATGTTCATCAGTGAAGTGGGTTATTATCAACTCATGCCAAATTAGCTTATTTTTAGAGCTTTATTTATTTTGCAGTTCAGTGCTATTAATCTAGCATAGCTACACTTGTTTTCTACTTAATGACTAATCAAATGCATAGGTTGATTTCTTTAAATATTTCTCATGTAATAAAATATTCTGATCAATGTTCTAAACTTTTTAAAAAATGATTTGTAAATAGTATCATTTAACCAAATTTCTAAGGCTAGAAAATTTGCTTTGGAAAGACTGCTTCAATATGTCTAACTTGACTTGAAATAAAATAAGTAAACACATTGAGTTGATTATTATATTTTGAGCCAAAGTCTGAGGAAAATCATATTCTACTCCAATGGTTATTTATTAGAAGGAATACTCAACAGTTACAGCAGTTTATATAGGGAAAACCAGTGTTCATAGGATATTATAAGAAATTATTTATAAGAAACTAGACTTATGAAGTATGTTTAAGAAAAAATATTCAATAGTTGATTTGGGGAAACAGGTGGAACATTTAAGTTTCTGGATGTAAAGACTGAATCAGTGTGGTAAAGATTGATTATACAAAAACATTGCTTTTTTTTAGGGAAACTATTCAGTTGGATATACACTTTACAGATAGGAAATATATTTAACAAATACTACATTTAAATATTTAGATAATAGCAAAATGCAACCACAGATGACTTTAAATAATATAACAAAATGCTAAAAAATAATACTTGATTTGTATTAAAACAGATGAATGATTAAACATTAACTAAGTTTTTAACTATTTAAAAAAGCAAAAGGGATTCAAATGGGTATTTGAGTCCCTCTTAGCTTGCTAAGGATGTACGTTTCCTGGGATGGCGACCTTACCAGAAATGTCTGGTTGTGCTGTGAGAAACAGTGCCAGTGAGAAAATTGAAAAGTCTGTGGAAACAAAGTGATATATTGCTAAAGGAGTTGAGGTATTGTTCCTTCTTCAGAAAAGGTGGAATTTAACCATAGCAAAAAAAAAAAAAAAAAAAGTGTAAAGTATGTTATCTTGAAAAGTAAAACTGAAGTTGTTTAATTAATCAATTAATTAATTGTTTTATTTAATGTTATACCACTGTTGTAAGAAGTTTACACTGGAACTTTTAATAAGAAAAAAAGGAAAGAGTTTTAAGGTTACTGTAAATGGTAAAAGTAATCATTTCTCCTCTTTATGACTGCCAAATATATTTCTGAAATTGAATGATATTTGGCATTCAGGACATAAAATATATGAGACAATCACTGGGCTTTAGTATCATGGCAAAGGCACTTTTAAGCTGCCAGCTGAAAGCTGATTTAGAAGGGAAAACAGTCAAACTTATTTCATAGTTTTTTGAGACTGTTTGAAATTGATTGATTGATTCACTTTTCCAAATAGAAGAATGACTTCACTCTAGATTTTCCATGCCTTTTCTAATTTTCTTCATTTAATTTAAAACAACGATAAAAGTCTAATAACAGACACCATATTTAAGAGATTTAGAAACAAATGTTCTTCAGAGGGAGTAAATTGCCTTGGGCAATATTGTACTTTATTCATACTCATTTATAATACTGACATGGAGTACTTTTAACATGATTTATATACTTCAAAGCAGGAAGGATTGCATTGAATCTGTAGGTTTCCTTGGGTAGCAGGGTCATTTTAACAGTATTGACTCTGCCAATCCCAGAACATGGAATATCTCCCAGTCTGATTGTGTTGTCTTCCATTTCTCTGTCAATGCCTTACAGTTTTCCAAGTACAGGTCTTTCGCCTGCTTCAGTAGGTTTATTCCTAGGTATTTTATTCTTTTCTGTGTGACTGGTAAATGAGATTGCTTCTTTAATTTCTTTTTCTGCTATTTTGTTGTCAGTTGATTTTATGTCCTGCGACTTTATTGAGTTGGATTATTATTTCTAAGGTTTTTTATGGTGAAGTATTTAGGATTTTCCACAGAAAAGATCATGTCATCTACAAAAGAGTTCTACCTCTTTTCCAATTTGGATGGCTCTAATTTTTTGGGTGTGTGCCTAATTGCTCTGGCTAGAACTTCCAGTAGTACATTGAATAAGGGTTCTGAGAGTGGACACCCTTGTCTTGCTTCTGATCTTAGAGAAAAGCTTTCAACCTTCCACCACTGTATAGTTATCATATATGGCCCTTATTATGTGGAGATACATTTTTTCTATACCCAATTTTACAAATATATTCTTGATGGACTGATTCCTTCATTATCATGTAATGCTTCTTTTTCTCTTAACTATCTTTTGCTTAAAGTCTGTTTTGTTTGGTATAAGTGTAGCTACCCTTGCTTTCTTTACATTAACATCTGCTTGAAACATTTACTTCCATTCCTGCACTCAGTCTGTGTGCGTCCTAAATCTAAGTGGAGTCACTCGTAGGCAGCCTATCATTGGATGTTTTCTAATATTTTTCTGTGTGAATTCATCAGTGCTTTTTTTAAAAATCGCTAAATTTCTTTAAACTAAGTAGGATAAGATATCTTACAAATAAATAAAATGCCCATGATTCTTTTGTAGTAACTCAAGAATGAATGAAAAT
This sequence comes from Camelus ferus, assembly GCF_009834535.1. Classification (NCBI taxonomy): domain Eukaryota; kingdom Metazoa; phylum Chordata; class Mammalia; order Artiodactyla; family Camelidae; genus Camelus; species Camelus ferus. The sequence continues at coordinate 17,680,654 of NC_045727.1, forward strand.
GAAGTGGTAATGCAAGAGGGAGTGTGACAAAAACAGTAAAATTTCAGATTTGTAAAATGTTATGCTTTAAATTTTTAGTGATAATATATCTTTTGTGTCAGTTAATTAACACTTGAATCAATAATGCTTCAATTGCAGAATAAATAAGCAACAAAAAATAAATAAAACAATTTGTTACCTGAGTATATAGGTTTATATCTTGGCCTTGTGAGAACTGAGGTGTATGCACTTTTTTAAAAATGTCATAATTGTTGTTTTCTTATCTGAAAGGGCTTACACTATCAAGACTGTTGAAAATTCACAAGAAATAAATGAGATAATCCTTTTGAGCTCATTTGAACACTGGTAAATTTTATTTATATGGCAAAATTGTCTCTTTCTCTCTCTCTCTCTCTCATATACACACACACACAAATTTAAAGAGAGAGAGAGAGATGTGCTATCCTTGTTCTTAGTGTGTTCATTATGTAAAGGAAAAAAACACATTTCTATATATTTAACACTGTTTCTAAACCCTACTATAAATATTTAAAATGAACATAAATAGAATCTTCAGGGAGTACAGATGTAGAAATGACAGATATAAGCCCTGATTTGGGGATACAATTTCTTTGAAAGAACTAAGTTTGACACCTAATACAGCACAGAAAGCAGAATATCTAAAAGAAATCATTATCTTGCATAAGTATAGCTGTTGAAATAAATCAACATCTACAGCTTTTATATCCTCTTCATACTATCAATCAAGGTTGCTTCACTTTATAAAAATGAAAAGCCTTAAGAAAGCATCATCAAACACTTCTGGTACATGATGTGTTAAATCAGCTGGTTAGGGCTGTAAGATTGCTATGAATACGTATTTTATGTCAATCACATAAAAGTCACAAGGCTTCGGTATTGCAAAATGTGCCTTTACTGCTGTAACCTAGACTGACATGTGATACAGGAAATAGACTGATTTTCTTTTTATGGACAATTTTCTTGATTCTCTTATTTCTTTTTACTGTCAGTGTGGAACTACTTGATCATTGTCTTAATTTCACTGTTTGCTCACCAAAATGACGCTCTCACAAGCTTATTGAGGTTCAAAGTCACTTCTAAAAAAAACAAAATGAACACACACACAGAACAGAAACAGACTCATAGACATAGAATACAAACTTGTGGTTGCCAAGGGGGAGGGGGGTGGGAAGGGACAGACTGGGAGTTCAAAATTTTATTTTTAACATACACCAGTTAATTAGTTCATTGTTGACAGTAAGATAGATGTTTACTTTTGATTAAAAAACAAAACATGTACAGTATGTCTATCGAGCTCACCTAATTTTAAATTTCACAACTACACAGGTACTCCTTCCCTCCCATGCCACCAAGAAGCAAACAATACAAAATTATAGCTAATAGAAAGTGTAATTTTAAAATAGTTTTAAAACATAGTCCAAAACTGCTTCTGCACTCCTCCTTCCCCAGTTGGAGAATACTTGTCAATGATGTAAAGTACAGAAAAGGAACAAATGGGATATGAAATTGACCAGCACAATTTTTAGCAACAGTTTCAAAACAAATTTCAGTGGTTTAAGAAAACATCAATAACTGCCTAAAATATATTATTTTTCACTGTGCTAAGGTATAAAATTTCATAAATCTAAAACCAGTGTAAATGTAACAATTAGATAGCTGAAATATAAACTAGAAAACGCAGGCTTCCAATGTACAATAAATATATTAATAATCAGTAACTTTTTATAGTTTATAAATATAGTTAATAATCAGTAACTTTTTATAGTTTTATATTTTATATTCAACTTCCAAAACTGACTATATGTGGTTAAAGTATCTGCCATTAACATAATCTAATCTCAAAATATATCCATACTCTCTCTTATGTACCATATTAGAGGGAAAAAAGCATGTTTAAATAAAAAATGAAATCCACAAAATGAAAACTATCAAATTAAAACACACCACTTCATTACTACATTTTCAAGAGCCTATAGGTAGGTACTAAGCACAACTCTGAAAGATATGGCCCCCTTCACAAGCACATTCGATTTCAAATAGCAAGGACAGTAATTAAAATTTTAATACTAAAATGTCACTCTTTAAATCATCCATGCTTTACTAGTTAGTTCTGACCTCAAATATACCAACATACTTCCCAACACTAAAAGCATTAAAGCTCTTACCCTGACATCTGTAAATAATAAAAAAGGAATTTAAAAGACACAATTTTTCATTAAAATGAATGTAAAATGGTATTACCTTGAAAGTATCAAACACAATATACCCTGAAGCCTTTCATTTTAGCGCCTACAGAATTGAAACTTCGTTTTATTATGCGAGGATTGCATGAAATATAAGACACTATTCTACAATCTCGTTTCAACAGTGATTAGGAAAATGAAAGATCATAGGTACTCAGACTTTTAAGTAACAAAACTTAGCCTTTTAAACTTCACAACCTTTTAACGGTCAAATTCCTAAAACCTCAGTGTTAATACTTAAAATCTGTACTCATAGGAAACCAAAATTGTATCCAGTATGAGGCAGCAGTTGAACAGCTAATCTAAGATGTGACTTTTTCTTCAATCAGCTTCCACCTTGCTCTGCGCTTTTATTTTGCACCGCAGTTTTTCACTCAAATAGAGAAAGACAAGACGCACTCAGGTAGGAGGGGTCCGGTCCCCCTCCGCCCGCGTCAAGGCGAAGTCGGGGGATGGGATCTGCTCCACCCCTGGACCCCACGCGAGCCCTCGGGCACCCAGGGGGACGCGGCCCTCCCGGGGCTCCTCTCCTCGCGCCCGCGGGGCCCCGCACCGCCCGCCGCCCCCGCCCAGCTCGGCCCCCGAGCGCGCGCGGCCGACGAGCGGGCACGGCCGCCGCCCCGCCGGCCGCCGGGACCCTCCCCGCTCCCCGCTCCCCGCTCCCCGCTCCCCGCTCCCCGCTGCGCTCCGCGGGATCGGGGCGTGGGGAGGGGGGGAGAGCCCGGCGGCCGCAGGCGGAGGCGCAGCGCGGGTCGGGGCGGGAGAGCAGGCGGCCGGGCGGGGGAACCGGCTGTGGAGACGGCCACCTGCTCCCAGCCCGACGCCCCGCCCGCCTGCAGCAGTTCTTAAAGTGAAAGCCTGATGGCAATAAAGTCTGTCAGCTTTATTTTTTTTTTTTGACTTTTTAAAATGTATTTAATATTCTGTAAGTGGTTAGTCCTTAAAGTTTCACAGTACCTGACCCCCTCCCAGCCCCTGCCTCCATGTTTTTTACTTTTTTAAAATTTTAAGTATAGTCGATTTACAAAATTATATTCATTACAAGTGTACAGCATAGTAATTCATCATTTTTACATACTATACTCTAGTCAAAGCTATTATAAAATAATGGCTATACTTCCCTGTGCTGTGCAATGTCTCCTTGTTAGATGTCTGTTTTATACATTGTAGTGCGTGTCTTTTAATGGTGTACCCCTAGTTTGCCTCCCACCCTTCCCTCTCCCCACTGGTAACCACTAGTTTGTTTTCTACACCTGTGAGCCTGTTTCTGTTTTGCATACACACTCATTTGTATTATTTTTCACATCCCGCAGATAAATGATCTCACACAGTACTTGTCTTTCTCGGTCTGACTTATTTCATTAAGCATACTATTTTCTAGGCCCACCCACATTGCTGCAAATGGCAGAGTTTCGGCCTTTTATAGGACTAAGTAATATTACTTTATGTATATATTTACATGTACATACACCAGGTCTTCTCTATCAATTCAGGTGTTGATACGGACTTGTGTTGCTTCCATGTCTTGGCTATTGTAAATAGTGTTGCTACAAACATTGGGGTGCAGGGGTCTTTTCAAATTAGTGTTTTTGATTTTCCAGATACAAACACAGGAATCGAATTGCTGGATTGTATGATAGCTGTAGTTTTAGTTTTGTGAGCAACCCCTATACTGTTTTTCATAGTGGCTACGTACTTTACATTCCCACCAACAGGGTACAAGGGTTCAAAAGCTATACTTCAAGTCTTTATTTTGCATTCACTTTAAAAACATTGTTACTATGTAGATAATTCTGGTTGACATTTTTCCTTCAGCTCTGCAGAGATGTTGTTGTACTTTCTCCTCGTTTTTGTGATTTCTAGCAATGTTTGCTTCCAATCCTAATTTTTCTTGCTCTATATGCAGTGTTTCATTTTTTCACTAATTGCCTACAAGTTTTTCTCTTTATACTTGGTTTTTATTGCTAGTCTGTGAGGTACATGGCCATATCTATCTTCTATTTGTTTTGCTTGGGGTTCAATGAGCTTTTGATCTGACATTTGTTTGCCTTTCATGACTTTTAGAAAATTCCTGGCCATTTTCCCTTCAAATATATTTTTCCCTTTCTTCTTAACTTCTTCTATTTTGATTTTTCCAGTTACCTACAGTAAACCTTTAGACACTGTCCTGTGGGAAGTTGTCAGCTATTGAATGCTCAGTTGTCATTTTTTTCTGTTTGTCTTTGCTTTCCATGTGGTAAACTGGTATTGCTCTATCTCAGGCTCTCTGATTTTTTCCACCAATTTGCCCACATCTGTTTTAGTTCATTCCATTAAAATAATTCTTAACCACTGATACTGTGCTTTACTTTTATAGGATTTTCGTTTAACTCTAAAAGTAGTTGCCATTTCATTTCTCATATGTTCATGTGTGTTCTTCACCTTCCCACTAGATCCTTCAACATAATAATAATAGCGATTTTAAATCCCTGCCCTGTCTGATTGTTCCAACATTTGGTCTATCTCTGATTTTGGTTCTGTTCCTCATTTTATCTCATTATGATTCATAGTTTTAACATGTTCTGTTTTTCTGCTTGACTCCATTTTTATTGTATGCTTGGCATTGTAAAAAAGTAGATATTGAGATAATAATTTATGTTTGAAAAGTTTTAGTTAGGATGATTGTGGGGGGCACTGATCCAATGCAGCTGTACCCCGCCTGGCTGGGCTCTGCTGTTGCTGCAGCTACATCAAGCAGACAGAAAGCTTCCCATTCCTCCATTGGAACTCTGCCATGGCATTGCTCTGAGTGGCAGGTCTGAGGGTTTCCTGAGTATTCCTGTTCCACCCTCAACTGTTAGCAGACCTGCTGACCTGTCTTACAGACAGTCTCTGTCTGTGCCCTTGACCTATTCCAATGGTAGACTGCTGCTTTTGTTACTCAGTGCAAGGCTTTGTTGCGTGCTTACAGGCTCCTGGGTTCTCCAGGTCTTCCTGCTGCCCCTCAAACCTTGGGAAGTGCAGTCAGCCTGTCCAGCCAAGGATGTCACACATCTTCTTCCTGACACCTTCCTGACACCTGCTGTTTCTTGTGAGCACCTGATGGAGGCCAATGGGACATTTTTTATGAGTATGTGTGGATTCCTCTTATGTCAAGTTTTCTCAAGATTCTAGCCATTACTCAGTCGTCAAGAAATTCATTAACATTTTATTTAATTTATTCTAATCTCTAAAATTTACTAGTGGTCAAAAAGTTTATGTGGCTTCTCAAAGGAGATTTGGACCCTTTGGAATTCAGTTTATATTCCTACCTTGTGACATAACCTGTAGTGGATTTTTAAAAGCATGATTTTGTAGATTATTTGGTCCTTTCTTGTTTTTCAGACTGTGACAATATTTTTTAGGCATTTTGGATTCTTAGCAATTTGGAACACAGATCTCATTTCTTTTGATGAGTCAGTCTAGCTTTACCAGTTTCACAAAGTACCAACATTTTGGATGCTTTGATCCCATTACTGTATATTGGTTTTCTGTTTCATTAAGTATGCTTTCATTTTTATTTTGGTTTATTCTACTTTGTATTTGTATCACATGTAGAGATTGATATTTAGCTTGTCTTCAACTTTAATTCTTTACTAGCATGTGGCTCTGGGGACATGAATTTCACTGAAATTAGTGATTTTGTTGCATCCTGAAAGTTTGATGTATAGTATTATCAGTATTTTTCATTTAAAAATATTTTATAATTTTCAAAATAAAATTTTCTTTGACCTATAGGTTATATATATATATATATATATATATATATATATAAATTTCTAGTTGTATTTTTATCATCATTTTTAAACATTGTATTATGATGAATCCATACACTTGGCTTGACTTTAATTCTTGAAGTTGAAAAAATGTTTTCAACAGTGTTTGATCAGTTATCACATGAAACTCCAGTCCTGGCCAACATCCTGATTACATCCTTGTGAGAGACCTTGAAGCTCAAGGCCTGGCTCAACAATGTTCCAATTCTTGACCCACAGAAACTCTGAGATAATGAATGTTTGTTGTTTTAGCTGCAAGTTCTGTGATAACTTTTTATCTAGCAATATATAACTACTAAGTGGGCTTTTAAAAAACATAGCTTCTCAAGTTCCAGTCCTATGTGATTCTTTAAGTTTAGGATGTTAACCAGAATATGTGGAGTTTTTTTTTTTTTTTTAACTCTCTGTGTAACTCTTTTATTACAATCTATCTGGATTGTGAATCACTGCTCTAGGTCGTACCCCTCCCTTCCCCCAAAACTTTTATATTGTTAGCAGAATATTCTTACTAAAACTCATAAATGACCACGCTTTTTGTGTTTTAATCTCAATGATTACACATTACTAATAAAATAAACTTCTGACTAGCCAGCAGAGAGCACAACACCCTTAACTCTCAGGCTGCTATGTATCCCCCATATACTCTACTAGTCACCCCACAAAAGGCGTCGTAAACAATATGCAGCTGGTCCTCCTTGCAGACTCTTTCCTGTCTCCACGCATTTGCAACACTTGTTTCAACTTAGAATTTTCATTCTCTAGCCCAGCTCCCATCAAACTGCAAACTGCTCATCTACAAAATATAAATAAAAATGTGCCTCCTCTATGAATCACATAACTATTTTGAGACTTGTCTCCTTGTGACATAAATAATTTTTATAATTTGTCTCTTGAGCAGTAGATTGTGGACATTTGCATAGCCTAGACCCAATTTCATCAATCTGTGTTTACAGCAGCATTGTTAAAAATGAGACATCCGTCATACACAAAGAGCAAACTCAAGCCACAAGATTGTTATTCAATGAAATATAGAATAAATTTTTTAAAAATGTGTTCAGCCCTAGTTGTTCATAAAGTGCTATACACACCATCATGTTATTGCCCTTATTCTTAACATATATTTTTCCTAGTTCAGTATTTTATATATCAAATAATATGGTTGATTTTCATTATTGCTTTCAAGTTTTATATTGTATCATTGTTTTCAAATGCCCACCAGTGAGTAACCAGCAATCTAGTAAAGGTTCTTAGGAGATCTGTGAGACCCCAAGAGGGGCATAACTCTTAGGATTAAAGTTAGTGCCAAGTACAATTTTGAAAATCATAGCATAGATAAACAAAATTATAGTGTATAGCATAGAGAAATGTACACAAAATGTCATGGTAGCTCACAGAGAAAAAAATGCGACAATGAGTGTGTGTATGTCCATGTATGACTGAAAAATCGTGCTGCACATTGGAATTTGACACAACACTGTAAAATGATTATAAATCAATAAAAAATGTTAAAAAAAAAAAAAAAGTTAGTGCAAAGTAAGACATTGTCAACCCCTAACCCCAGCTCCCGCCCCCAGCGCCCTCCCGGCGGCCGGTTCCGGAGCCGCTGCGCCGCGCGGAGCCGCCGCCCAGGGCGCGGGCGGGGGGGGGGGGGGGGCTGCGCGCCGCCGGCCGGGCCGCTGTGCCGATCTTCACGGGCGCGACGGTCCGAACCGAGCCGGCTCCGCGGCGGGGCCGCCGGCGGAGGGGCGACAGCGGCGTCCTGCGTGTCCGAGCCGGGCAGCCGCTGCTCCGCACAGCGCCCCGCCCCCGCCCGGGGTTTGCGGAGACAGAGCAAGAGGCTGTGTTTATGGTCAGTAAAAACATTCTGCTGCCCAGGGGAGAGGGTTGGGGGGAGGAAGATAACGCCGGTTCTAAATGTTGTTTGCTCTGTAGGCTGCGTTATTTTGAGTCTTTTAGAGGGATGGCCCCTGGGTGACCCAACTTGAAGAGTTTTCTTAAGCTCGCAGGTGGAGGAGACGTTTACTGCAGCGAGTGGATTGTGAGAACAGTGGCAGCCCTGCACCCCCCAGCTGACGTTAAAGTTTGCTAAAAGCATGTAATTTCTTGATTACTCGGGTTTTGAAGCTGACTGTTATTTCCAGTGTATTCCAGGACCAGCTGCATCATGTGGTGGTGTGCAAAGTGCTTTATTTCAGGGTTAGCTTTTTGACTTCCCCGTAGTGTGCTTAAAGACCTCAAGGTGTGTTTAAAAGCTTTGGATTGAAATTTTCTCCTGAATGCTTTGGATGCTTATAGACTAATTTGGTAATTTAGAAAATATCCGCATATTCCATGTCATGATTGTTGCCTTTCTTTCCTTTGTCCCTTTGACCGTCTGACTGCGGAGCCACGCTTAGCTTTGTCCTGTCTTCTGTTTGGTCTGGATGATGCTTTGTAGGTTGACTTCTGCTTTACACTCGCGGTGTTCATTTGCCAGAGAAACGTTTCAAGTTAGGAGCTTCTAGGAGGCGTTTAGCTTAAACTATTGTAGCTGCAGACCCTCTATAGGGCCTTTTCTTTAATGTCTGTATTTACGTTCTACATACGGCTTCTAACAAATCACTTCTGTGTCCGTTTTCACTTTTTGTTAGACACTGATTTCTATGAAGTGGAAAATAAGACAAACCACGTGAGGCAGTTTAAACTACTGATAAGCAGTGGTATGTACGACAGCCTCTGCTTTTCAAACGTGAAACAGTGAGAATAGAAACTGGTGTAGCCTGATGATTGAAGAAAAAAGTTAAGTTTACTTTTTATCTTCGTGGGCTAAGACCCTTGTTAAACAAAAATTTTCTAAATTCAGAACTCTAGAGTCATCTTAAAAGTATCATTTTGCATTAAACATTGGCTAAAAGGCTACTTAGTTTTTGATGTGATTTTATTTAATATATAGTATTTTTATCTACAAGTCAGAGCTATTTATGGTCCAGTTGGTAAGGAGTTTATATGAGGGTGATGTGTAGAATAGAACACATTCAGGTTCTCATATGAGAGGATGGATATGTTTGTGTCCATAAGGAGACATCGTAGTGGATTTTTAGGTACTGAATCCTTTTTCAGTTGCTCCCCCATCCAATTTGTTAATCTCTATATTGCATTAGTTTTTCTTGCACTTAATGTGAGGAGGGGGAAGCTGGAAAGGAGAATTCATGTGTTTAGAGTCATAAAACTTAAACTTCCCTAGTGCCTCCAGTTCTAGCACGTGCCCCAGCCTGTGCTGTGTTTGTAGGAAGACATCATGAACTTTCTAGAGTTCAGTAAGTGTCTATATAGACATGGGCTCACGTATATAGAAGTGCTTTTCTTTCTTATTTGTAACCACATTAGAAATGTATCAGAAGTATCATGATTAGGTGTAGCCTAATGAATTTCTATGTATGTGTTTTACTTTTTAAAAATCATATGTTAATGAGTTATTGTCTTTTTCTCCTAAAAAAAATTAATTGGTGTGTATGAGTGGTCAAAAGATATTTTAACTGTAGCAGTAAATTTAGTCCCATAATGTTTTGGTTTAATGGAGTCATACTTTAAATGAACTTTAGATTATGACAGGTTTTTTACATTGAAAAATCTGGTATAAATGCTTTGCTCCAGGCATTATATAGAAATAAGTTTCCTGGAAGTTTGGCCAAAAGTTACAAAAGTATCAAAGCTTAAGCTGTTTCACTTCTACCAGCAAGTAAGGGCCTGTGAAATTAATGAGAAAGGCTTTTTTTGTCTTTAGCTTTAAGGGGCTCGGACTCTTCAGCTTTTTAACTGAGATTGATACTCCAGTTAGCGGTCTCATTTTAAGAAGGCCCATTTCATCCCCTACATTAACAGTGCCTTCCCTGTGTATGTGCAGGGCCTCTCTGAGTAGCAGGGTTTGAGGGAAGTGGGCATCAAAGCACCTCTCAGTTTTCTGATCTCCTTTTTATAACTTGTTTAAAGTGTTCCAGGGTGTTTATGATCTGGTATCTTTTAAATTATCCTACAGACTTGCAGGCTGGGGCAGTCAGGGTGAGGGACACTTCTGTGATGTCTGCTGTGTATCTGGTACTGTGTTCAAAGTGTCACTTTTCAACAATTATGAGAGTGTTCCATTTGAAGAAGCAGGCTTAAAGAAATAATTTTTCTATCATCATGCACCTGCTAAGTGGTGAACTACACATTCAGACCCAAACCGGTTTGGTCTCAAAGGCTGAGCTTTTTATTCATTGACCCTCATATCTCTTTAAAAGCAGTTTTCATGTTTTAGCCTAAAGGTGGCCTCTGGACTGACCACCTTAGAGATGTGTTTTGTTGATTTGCAGTGTCTTTGAATTTCAACTAGTGATCAGCATTGAAAAACTGGGAAATTCCTCGATGAGGCTTATGGATTTCTGGATTTTTAGGGATGACTTGAAAATCCAGTCACTGGTAGGCTGTGTTCCCACATTCTGGGGCAGAGTGGTGGGGCAGTATCTGCCGTTTGTAGATTGGGGTGTGTGTGCAGTCAGCGCGGTCCCCTCACCCTGGCTGGTGACGTGCGTGGCCTACGGCACTGATGTTCTGTTACCCGCCTCAGTCCTTGTAGGTGTGTCATTCACGTCTCTGCCCCAGCTTCCCCTTGCATGGATGACTCCAACCTTTAAAAACAAAACGTTTTTTGGACTGTGACCACTTATGCAACTTCTAATATATTGCTTGTTATTCTTAATTTATTCAGAAGTCCTAAAAATTTGTTAATAAAACCTGTGGTATACATAATACTTTTAATCCAGTGTTAGCTTGTTAGGTATTTTTTAAAACTTTGTTTTTTATAATAGTAACAATTTGCAAGTTCTAAAGAATGATGATTATAATTTTTCCACATCTCTTCATCTCAGTGAGCAAATAAAAAACCCACTACTTTTTTACTGGGATGAGACTCACAAAAAAAGAAATTGATTGAAGATCATATAAATAACTTTTTTGGCTGTTTTTGATGGAAGTTTTTCTGAAATGTATTACATATTTATTGTGTCCCTAAAGTGGACTGAGTTTAATCTTTTCTTAAATGTTTGAAGTTTAGTATAAGAACAACTTATTGTTTTCAGCTCTCTTGTAGTTTCTGTTTTTTATTTTTCCAGAAACAACTGAATGGGCATTCTAAATTTACACTAGATGATGGTGTTTCTTATTCTTGTATCTAGTTTTAATACTATTTCCAACTTTTTATTTAAATTTCCTGATTTTCCTGCAACCTTGAGGATGTCACCTTCTGATTTAACTGTTTCTAATATAATTTCTGTGGGGAAAGTAATCATACTTGACATTTGCCTGTAAAGTGGAATAAATAAATTCTGAATCTTCTGTGCAGTAAGATATATGAGCTTTAGTCATTTTTTTTTTAAACACCTGTTTTGGCTGTGTAGAGTTTAGTGTTGAGATTGCCCTGTTACTTTGTAAATAACTGGGATGATGTATTAGTTAAAGTGAGGCAAAGTAGGATGGAGAGAAGAAACTGATGAATAACCAGAAAGACACAGCAAATAAAATGCACATTCCTTAGGCTTCGGGTAGATCATTTCTGAGATTTGAATCCTGAGTACTCTGGCTCTAAACTAATACACTAGGTTATTGATATTAAACATAGCCTAAAATGTCTGATTGTAATACGCTCTCCAGAAATGTAAATTATCAGTGAAGAAAAAGTACTTTCTGTATTTAAAGGAAAGATTAAGCACGAGGTAGATGACAGGGGCTCTGGATGCTCTGTTTTGCTGTTAGTTTGTAGTAAGTCGCTGCTGTGTTTTACATTACAGGTTTGGTGACCATGATTCACATGAAGTGAAGTTTCTTGTTCATCTTTGAATTTTACTACATTCTAATGGTCTGGAAAATTTTGCCAAAGTTAGAGGTATATATTTAGGGTGGCCTAGCTTCAAATGCAGTCTATATGGGGTATCAAAAAATGGAGTTTGTTTACATGGAGAGATTTGGGGGCAGGGCAAGGGCAGTCACTGGCTATAACTGCTAACACAAAGTTTAATGAGAGGCCTATGTGGCCACTAGTTGCAGGAAACAAATTGTAGGTGCGAAAGGCTGTGAACAGAGAAACACACGGTGCCTTCAAGTCCAAGCCCCAAGTCGCAGGGCACTCACTCCAGGCTGCAGGACTTGATTTGTGTTTTGTGTTTTCACATGAGCAAGTCTGTGTGACATGCTTGGGCAAACAGCCCCCGGGTTTTTTTTTAAAGAAGGATTTGATTTATTGAATGATTGTTACTAATTCTCCTAGCAACTCTGAAGTCTGCTTGTTCTGAATGAAACCCCAGCAGGGCTAGCCCTCACGTAGTTGAGCGGCCCAGCTGCACAGCAGCTGGAGGAAGCCGTGCTCAGGGCGCATGGGAAGCGCGGGGCGGCCCCCCCCCCCCCCCCCCCCCCCGAGTCAGATCCCCGGAAGGCGGTGGCCCTGCCGCCCGGCAGCGCGCAGGCCTCGGCTCGGTGCTCGTGGGGCCAGTCCTGTCCTGGCCGGGCTGCGGCAGCAGCAGCGCTGAGACCAGTTCTCAGGGAGTGCGCGTTCCTTTTGCTGTTGGGTGAATTCATCCCGAAGCTACTGCGGTTCCAACTCAACAGCGTGGGAACGTGCGCAGGGAGGGCTCTGCTGCTCAGTCCCCAGACTTTCTGGTGTGTCTGTGACTCCAGGAGTCATGACGCCACTGCCTGGAGGGGGAAGAGACGTGAAAAACACAGTTTGTCGGAGTAGACAGAAATGCCAAGACCTAAAACTAGAGTTCCAGTTATGTGTTTAGCTGCAGTTGAAATGAGAATTTATTCAGCAGGAAGGACATCAGCCAGCTGGGGGGAGGTTTCTGAGGCAGCAGGGAATGGCATGGAGTCTAGTGAGGAGCGTGCAGGTTTACCTGCCTGGAGTGCGGAATCCAAGGCAGGAAATGAGGGGAGATGCTAACAGGACCATGGTAACTGCGACTCTGATTATTCACGTAACAGGCCACGATGACCGTGAGGCAGAGTATTTGGAATTTTGGTTGGTTGAGCAGTTGGGATATAACACAATAGGAAATAAATTAGCTGCTGGATGAACTGGGTGATTGAGTCCTGGATTAAGGTAGTGATTGCAGGAATAAATAAGAGTAGAACAAGACATTACATGGAAGAAAAACTGGTCAAACTTGGCAAATGTTTAATGTGAAATTATCAAAATTTCTTGAGGGCTCACTCTCTGGGTTGAATTTGGACCACAGACGCTGTTGTTTTGGGAAGAGTCTGATTTTATAAAACTTTGAGGAACTCAGTCTTTGAAGTTGAAAATGTCTAAAATTCTGAATCCAGATAGGAGGTTATAGGTTGGGGTTTGGGTCAAAGCCCGATTTTATCCTACTTGCAAGCTAATACTTTTGTTGGGGGTTGGTTAAAACTTTGCACAGTCCTTCAGTAACCTGTGCCTAGTCATTTGGGAAGCTTTAGTCCAGATAGTTGGGAGGTAGAAGTTTGGTGAATTTGGAGAGGAGGGGAGAAATTAGATGTAAAGATACATCATCAATTATATTTCTCCTTTACAGGTATATATTTACTCTCCTTAAGTTGGAATTAGACACTTCAGGTCAAGAATATGCTTGATACCATTGATTATATGTGAATTGTAATTCCTGTTTCACAGACAAGGTGGAGGAAACTGTGATCTCTGCATTGGAGGCAAGTGTATATGTATGATTTGTGGAGCAGAATTACCTTTTCATTCATCTCTTCTTGCATTGTTGATGGCAAAGGATACACACATACACATCTTTGAACTTTGAACTTTGGATTTAGTTTTCAAAAGAACAAAGGTAGAATCTTATACTTAGGAATTGAGTGGGATATTTATACACTGCTTCTTTTCCTAAGAATTAAGTAGGTTAAGTTTGTAAAAATGGTGAAGAAACTGTAAAGTGCTTTGCAAATATTGTTAAAATCATGTTGTTTCCAGACCTAGTTTCTTTTGGAATCCATCGGTTAGAAAATATGGATAAATAAATGTATTTTTAGAAGTTGAAATACTGGAACATCATTACCAAACATCATCTAATAGAATTGAAAAATTCCGAATTCCTTCTCAAATATGATTTTATCACTTTTTAATATTCATCATTCAGTCTTTTAAAATGCCTGTTATGAGTTTACATCATAGTATTTATGCAGTTTTGTATCCTTCAAGAAATTAACCTGTATTAAAAAATGTATACGCAGAGCAGAGCCCGCAGCACTTGTAGGAGGCGGAGAGGCGGTTCGGTTGTCGCAGCTGGAGGGGTGCTCCCAGCACCCAGTGCCTAGAGGCCAGAGATGCTGGTAAACAGCTTACATGCTTAGGACAGCCCCCAGCAACAACGAATTATCTGCCCCAAAATGTTTGAGGTGCTGAGGTTGAGAAACCTTGCCCTAGCAGAGATTTGTCACTGTTGTCACTGTCTTCTTTGTCTTTTTTGCATTGTTGTTATTTCCCATGGCTTGCTGTCTTAACTGATTACTCCAGTTGCGTAAGCTTCCCATATCCTTACCCTGTGAAGCCTCCCTCTTCCAGTTCTCAGGCACTGCAGTCAGAACAAGTGGCCTCTGCTTTCCAGGGTTGCCCGTGCTTCTCTTCATCTCTGAGCTTGTGTTTGGGAAGAATATCTGATTCTGTTAATTTATAGCAGTGATGGAATGATGACCCATGGGGATTATCTCAAAACCAGACCAAGCCAGTTGCTTGTTAACCCAGAAGAGCCTGGATTAGAAGGGTTTTAGTTTCTGTGGAGGAAGATTTTTAAGGCACTTAAGCAGCAACTTATTCTGCAAATCTATCTTCACAATTAGTTCTACTCAGCTTCAACTTTTCACAATTTATTTTCCTCAAACTTTTAACTCGGAAGTCCTAAAAAATCTTCATATCTTTCTCATAACTCCATCCCTCTCTCCCTTTATTTTCATCTGTAACATTTTTGGCAGAATTGTTTTATTTACACATCCAGATTTCCTGGAAAGAGACAGAGGCAGATGGTTTGAGGTGCAATATGGGAGAAAGGTGAGGTCACGAGGGTGGGTTTAGGATAAACTGCAGGATGTGGGATAGACAGATATCAACATTGGGGGAGTGACCAGAGCCATTGTGTGTGTGTGTGTGTGTGTGTGTGTGTGTGTGTGTGTGTGTGAGTGTGTATGTTAGATGGTTGAAAGTTACAGTCCTTTATGTGGGTCGCTAATGTCTCTCCTTGTGTCTGCACTTACTTGAAATGGTGTACAGGAGTTTCAAATTAGTGTGGAAATCTAAATTATGTACATGTTTCCACTTTTGGATTTTTAAGTTATATTTCATAAGTGGATGTAATTTAATACATTCAGTATTAAATCGATGTTTTATGTCCTTTGTGATTGATTTAGTTTATAATTTATAGTTTATTATTTCACTTTGTGCCAGCTAACTGTATTAGTTTTAATTCTTAGAGACTAGTTTGTCTGAAAAAGTGGGTGGGTTGGAATATGCGTATAACTGTAGACACACTCTCCTATCTTGAACTTTCACTTGTAGCTCTTTGGTGTAGATATTTGTAGAAAATAATTTGACTAGTTTCTAATGAAGAAATAGATAATGTAGCTAGGTTTGAAGTCGCATTGTAGAAGTCGCTTCTCCAAGACTGCAGCAGTAAAGGCACTTAAGTATGTTGCTGAAACATAAGACAAGACTGTTCCTTGAAATCTGCCTTTGTCCTACAAGAGAACAGCTTTGTTAATGGAATTTAGTTCTTTAAGATCAGAGTGAATACATAAATGTTAGAAGCCTTGGTCAGCACAGTGTGATGCCTAAGACATGGTTGATGTCTCAAGTTCCTTAGGAAGAAAATACAATTTTATGTTGGGGAAAATGCTCTTGTTATCTGGTTTTTAAATTGCACAAGTGAAAAGGCTGTACAGAACACCCCAATTACAAGTGATTTTTCCTGAGGAATGGGAATGTGCCAGCCTTAGCTTATTCTTACAGATCATCTCATATATTGTAATTGAGTTTTCCTGTAAACACGAAGATCTGTGATGTCAAAAGATTTTTGCAGATTTTCTTCCTCTATTCATAATATTGTCTGATCAACTTTCTTTCATAGAAAAGGAACATGATTCACTTTGTTTCTTATGTAATATTGCTCTCCCACACAAAGATGGCACTGAGCCACCGTCAGTGAGCTGTGCGGATGGTCTCTTCTCCTCTGATGTCAATGGCATGTTCATTCTATGTTTTTTGCCCTGTTACATTTAATTTAGATCAGAACAGAAGATTGTAGTCTTTAGATTTAGGAGTTAGGAAGGAAGCTTTTGTTTGCAGGCATTCCTGGGAAGCAAGATGCTGTCCCCTGATGGAACATGAGAAATAACCCTAAGGGCTGGCACTTAGGGCATACTTACTGTATGCCAGGTTTCTGGATGGAGTTGATACACCAAATGCCCAGGTTAGGGTGTATCAACTCACATTCCACAACATCTCTGTAAGGCTCTGTTACTCTCATTTTATAAATGAGGGAACAGGATCAGGGAGGGTAAGCTATCCAAGTCAGAAAAGCCCTTTAGCTATTAACTGGGGAAGCCAGGATTTGAATGTGTTCAGTCTGGCTCCAGAATTCATGCTCTTAAAAACTTAACTACCTCTAAGAAACATATGCTTTAAAAAATATAATGAGTTTGTTAGATTCTGCCTCTGTAAGAAGGTTGGATCATTTTACAATCAGAGCATAATTGAGGCTCTTTGTGCTTAGAGTATTTGAGCCATTTGGCTTTTGGTCGGTCAAGTTCTTTGCAAGGTTTTTGGTTGTTTTCGTTTTTGATGTTAGAAAGTGTTTGCAATTAAGAGAGGGTAAGCAGCTTACAGAAACATTTTATGCACAATACCATTTCAGTTTTGCCAGAGATAAATTTATATATGTATTCATTTTTTAAAAGCTGAGGACAGGTAATAAATCTCTGGATGGTGAGATATGGGTTCTATCTTTTACAAAAGTATCTATTAGAAAAGTAATCCCTTATGTAATTTTGTGATCAAGTACTCACAAAAGACATCAGGGGAAAAAAAACATTTTTTAATGGCAGAGTACCTTTAGTAAATACCAGTATCCTGGTGTCTTTCAAAAAAGTTACAGGAAATAAAATGCTTTTCTCAAATTATAAAAAAGAATAGACCTGCTAAACTCTCCAGTGGCAAGGAGGTCAAGTTCTGTTTTTTCTGCTTAGTGTCTGCTGGCCATTTTCCTCTTATTCCTGTGTGTGTGTAGGTCGGTGAGTTTTTGGTGTAGCTTTACTTCCCCCCTCCCCTGGTTTTTCTTTTAACTGTGAAAATTAGTTATCTGTTTTCTCCATATCACAGGTACAATCTAATTATTCTTCTGCCAGTTTTACACATAGGCATTTGCTTGATATACTATGTTTGTTTTTCCCTAAATTTTTATCTTAAAAACTTCTATATTTTCTAAAAGGTTGGTAATACATATAGTCCAATGAACATCTATATACATTTTTACCTAAGTTTACTAACGGTTATCTTTTGCCACATTTGTTTTCTCTCTCTTAATATATATTGGTTTTTTTTTTTTGTTGTTCTGAACTCCTAATTTCATACCCTTAAATACCTCAGTTTGCTTCTTACAAGTTTAAGGGCATTGTCCTTACATAACCAAAAAGATTGTTTTCTCTTTTTAAGTGTGGGGATGTTCAAATTTCCCATGGAGCTTGTAGGTACTAGGCGCCATAGTGAATTTATTTTATGCAGATTTCTGGTGATTACAACTAAGGACTGGAAAGTAAAATGCTGTTGGTCTGCTTTTATGTATAGATAATGTCATAGTAGAGAAAAGAGACATTGACAAATAACTACCCTGCAGGATGGAGCATTTTATATAAGAACAATGGCACAATAAGGCAATAGCCTAGAGGTTATCATAGTATTATGACCTCTTAGGATAAAGATATTAGTAAGGATGAGCCTGGCTCAAGAAGATGCTAAAGTAGAGGACAGACAAACAAACAAAACCCAGTACTAGTCCAAGTGGAAAGGTATCTGGCACATAGATAAACTTCAGTTATCTAGAAAGTTTCCTCAGTGGAACCTGTCATTTTCCTTTGATGTCAGATCACTACCATGTTACTATAGTCTCAGTTAACTGGATTTTGTCTTCATCACTGTCAGGAAACAGATCTGTTTTCTCCATTGTTGAGGACTTTACATGATTAGGACATCCTCAGTGAGTGTTATATGCTTTAGCAGAAGGGAGAAAAGGAGTTAAAGGTCGGCATCCTTTGAGTCTTTCCTGGTCTGTTCCCTGTGGTTCCTGTTGCCCTGCTTGGGTAATGTATCCGAGTGATAAAAGCAGCTCCAGGTCTGTATTCAGGGACTACAATAGAATATTCATTTTTTCATTGTTCATTGTTTTATTATTTTTACTCCTAGATTTGTAGGTTTGTTTCCCTGTTGAGTATTTTTTTATTCCCTATTAATTAAAAAAAATTACTTAGGCTGAATGGGTTAGAATTTTCTCTATAAAAACTTAATTGCTTTTTCTCAACTACTATGTCTTCCTATTAAAAAAATATTTTTTAAACACTTAGCAGTTATCATTCCCTGCAAAAATTAGACCAAAGGGAAATGTAGAATGTCTTCATGGTTATCTGATTCTATCCAATAAAAGGTGTAAAATTGACTATGTTATTGACATGAAACCTTATTTTAAAAAACCCTTTTCATTTTGGGGTAAATTTGGACTCACAGAATGTTAGTGCTAGAAGGAAGTTTTGTACTCTTGGTTGGGTTACTTAACATCTCCGTGCCTCATCTTAAGATTAATTGTACTTGTCTTATATGGTTGATTTGAGGTTTAAATGAGATAGTATATTCATTGATTGATTAAGCCATAATTTACTGAATTCTTACCTGCTAGGCACTGTATGCTATTGTAAGCACATTAATTCATTTAATCCAGGTAACAACACTATTAGGTATAGATACTGCCATTTCACTTATTTTACAGACAGGGAAAGTGAGGCACAAAGAGGGAGGTAACTTGTCCAAGATCACTCAGCTAGTAAGTGGCAGAGCTGGGGTTCTAACCCATGCAGTTTAGTTCTACTTATAAATAAAAGCTAGTGCTTGCTAAACTATTGAAATATGAAGTAAGACGTTGACCATGTACTTCCATTGTTATTGAAAAACTTAGTTGCAACAGCAGTATGACAGTTACAATGCTGTCCAGAAAGTCACGCAAAATGGTGCTGAAAGTTGCATGGGTAGTTGCAGAGACCCGGTATCTGAAATGCGCTCATAGCATCAGTGGAAGATTTTTTAAAACCTTATCTAGTGAATAGATCTATAATAATTTTATTTTTAACAAATTGCACTTTGCAAATGCTAGACCTATTAGACATTCTGATACTTCTTGGATGAGTATCATAGGATCACATTTCCTGATAATTGATGCATGGCTGTCTTATCAGCAAGGTATAGGCTGCTTTTTTTAATAAATATAAATGAAAACAGATATTTCCATGGACCAGTAAGTGGATTCCTTAATTCTTATGGCAGACATTTACTGAGCCCCTATTTTCTTTCTTACTCTGTCCTAGGTAATGAGGGTACATCACAGAACAAATCTAAGTCCATGCTCTTATGGAACTTACATTCAGGTCGTGGAGGGATGTGTCAATAAATGATAGTGTGAAGGAAGGCAAAGCAGGGCTAGAAGGAGTGTGATTGGGACATAGGCTTTCAGACAGGATAATGAGAGGCAGCTTGTGAAGAAATTGAGTAGATGTCTGAATGAAGTGTGGCAGCCAGCGCTGCTCTGGGGGAGGACGGTCCAGGCAGAGGGACAGGCATTGAGGCTCATGTGGCTGCAGAGTAAGGGGACAGTGGCAGAAGGTAAGGTGAGACAGATACGGGAGTGGAGTGGGGGAAATGCAGCCTCCTGTAAGGATCGTGTCAGCCTTGTACGCCATGGCTAGGACTTCGAGCAGCTGGGAAACCTTTGGAGGTTTTGAGCAGAAGACTGACATGATATGACTTCACTTCAACATTAGTCCTCTGGCTGTTGTGGGAAAAGGGGACGGCAGTGGGGCGAGAGGGGAGGCCAGTTATTTGTCATGAGCTTTGACTGTCTAGAACCTTTTAAATCTTGCTTTGCTTGGTACATTTTCAGCCTTAAGAATTTCATCTCCCTAATTTAGACTCCTGAGCCTTTCATTTGCAACTGGGACACAGACACGTACACTAGCTTCTTAAGTAGCTCCTCTAATCAGGAGCATCGCTGGAGACCTGGCTTCTGGCTGAGCAGGCGTGTGTGCTTGCTGAAGTCTTGCCAATGCTGTGCAATTTTCAGACAGCTGTGACAGGTTTCCCCCTGGTCATTTAAAGCTTGTGTTTGTGATACACAAGGGGCATTGGAGAGGCAGGGCTCTCCACTAGGGTTGATGTTTTTCACAAGATGTTTTGGGGGTAATTATGGGATATACTCCTGCTTCTGGGGATACCTGGATAGTCTTGAGGAAGATAAAAGTGGGCAGGGTGCCAGTATTATTGTCAAGTAATACAGTAATACTTCAAGTAAAAGAATATTGTTTGGGAAGTATGGGAATTGAATGAGATCATAATGGAGAATGCTTTATCGTTTATGGAAAGTCTGTAGATTCTGGGCCAGGTTTCCTTGTAGGATTTGCACGTTGATTTGCAAGAAACACAAAACCTTGTATTCATATTTGTGTCTGGTGTTCCTTTGCTTGGCTCATGATGTCTCTTGGTTCGTGCTTGTTCTTATAGAAGCAATGATATTGCCAGCGTTTATTAGGGCACATATTTTCCATAGGTTGATGGAACCTGGGAGAGTCTAGCCAGTAACAGGGGTCAGGAATAGGGTAGCCGATTAGGAACTGGAGTAGACAGTAGGCATCTTGGAACTAGGGCATCAGGTCTGTATCAAGGGGAGATAAGATACAAATACGAGTAGATCAGAGGCCAGGGTCTATTCAAACGTGGCTGAGGAGGGGAGTGAATATTTAAGTGCATCAGTGAGATTTGGTGTTAGAGCTGCATCGGTCCCTACTTTTTGAGCTTTTGACTGGTTGCTAAGGTATAGGAACAGATCTCAGTTAAGTAGGTGCAGACGCCACACGTGGGAGCAGGCAATTCTGTGGCATCTGACGGAGCCAAGTAGCACAGGAGCTGGAGACTGGCATGGGCTCCTGTAGGGGAAGCTGTGCCAGTTTCAATCACTAGCTGTGGAAATCAAATATATATATTTGGTGTATAAGAAGTACATTCTTCTGTATTATTTTGTTACATGTTTTTCCACATCTTCAAGGTAGATGTCAGTTTAGATTTTAAACTGGTTTAAAAGATCCCTATTATATGCTATATTTAGATAATTTTTTTCTTTTCTTTTCTTTTCTTTTCTTTTCTTTTTTTTTTTTTTTTTTTAGTCATAGCAAAAGTGTGAACCAGTAACTTACCTTGTTCATGATGAGGGTAATAAAATTATTCTCTAAAGTTATGAAGATTGAAACCAAAGTTGTCTCCTTGGCACTGTCTTCTAATTGCTGTGTGACCTTGGGCTTGTTAGAGATCTCAATTTAATTGTCTTTTTATTTATTTTTATTTTATCTTATTTTATTTATTTATTTATTTATTAAATGGAGGTGCTGGGGATTGAACCCAGGACCCTGTGCATGCTGAGCACATGCTCTACAACCTGAGCTGTCCCCTCTCCTCCTGCTCTGTTGCTTCTTAAAGCAGTCTCTTGTCTCCAGGGCCCTGGCAGCTTGGCAGGGACAGGGTGGCATTTTGCAATGACCGAGACCAGGGTGCCCTGTACGCTGTGCTGGGCATGACAGTCAGACTGCCGGGCCTGTAGGGGCTGGCTGTGCCATGGGACTGGCCGCCTCACACCTGTGTCTGCAAAAATCAAGGTGTGCTGGGTACAACCTCTGGTCAGGATCCACATCTTGCAGCTTTCCTTCTGCTGCTCTGCTCCAAGGAGACCCTTTCCAGAGAGAGGGGATCCCCAGGCCCTCATTGTCCTGCCCCCTGTGACTCGCATGGCCACCCTGACCTGCAGCACAGGTGGTGGGGAGGTTGCGTGTGGCTCCCTGAGGAGCTGGTGTCCAGGGCAGCCTTGCCCCAGGGACAGCTGAGGGAGAGCTGAATCTTTGCCCTAAATATATGTGAATGTTTTACAACCAAGTAAGTTAGGGAATATTCCTTTAAATAGTAATCACTTATCATGAGATTGAAATGTTAAATACAGGAAAGTTCCCCTCATGTGTGGCTTTTCCTGAACACACACATAAAGCACAGCCTCGTCCATGTGTGTCCAGGCCTGAAGGTGCCCTCGGTCACTGGCCCCAGGGCAGGGCGGGGCCGCCCTGTGGGATTGATCAGGCTGGTGGCAGGGACCCCTTTGAGGCTGCTGTCTTTTCTGGTCCAGCTGCCCTTTTAGGAGATAAGATTAACTGTCAAAAGCTTTTCCTTTACAAAAAAGACAATGTCAAGGATGCCTTGTATGAACAAAAAATAACTATGGAAACAAACTTCTAAATTAGGAGTTTGGGACTAACAGATGCACACGGCTACATCTAAAATACATAACCAACAAGGGCCTACCGTACAGCACAGGGGACTGTATTCAGTCTCTTGTAATAACCAATAATGGAAAAGAATCTGAAAAAGAACAGATATACATGTATAACCGAGTCACTCTGCTATACACATGAAACTAACGCAACTTGTAAATCACTACCCTTTAGTTTTTAAAAAATTCTAGTTTTCAGATAATTGATTTTCTTCAGCAAATGTTTCCTTGCTGACTTTTCATTGTTCTGTCTGAAATAACTGAAGATGGGTTGGGTTCACTTGTGACTAACCTACAAATGGGTAACCTTGATGATAAAATAACCTTAGTATATCTCATTACAGTATAATGTAATGTAATATAGCACAATAATACAATAAAATAACTATATTCTGTTCCACAGGAGGAAAATATAATCATGGACCCACAGGAAGTTTGAAGCTGGAGGGGCAGAACTCATCTCTCATCAGCTGAAAGGAGTTGTCAGGGCAG